>NW_024470840.1:0-57093 GCF_017639515.1 Carcharodon carcharias
GAACAGGAAGAGAGAGTGAGGTGGTGTCAGTGTACAGGGAGGAGAGGGTCAGAGGGGTGTTAGTGAACAGGGAAGAGAGAGTGAGAGGTAGTCAGTGAACTGGGAGAGAGAGTCAGAGGGACGTCAGTGAACAGGGAGGAGAGAGTCAGAGGGGAGTCAGTGAACAGGGAAGAGAGAGTGAGAGGTAGTCAGTGAACAGGGAGGATAGAGTCAGAGGGGAGTCAATGAACAGAGAAAGAGTTTGAGAGGGTGTCAATGAACAGGGAGGAGAGAGTGAGAGGGTGTCAGTGAACAGGGAGGAGAGAGTGAGAGGGAGTCAGTAAACAGGGAGGAGGGAGTGAGAGGGAGTCAGTGAACAAGGAGGATAGAGTCAGAAGGGAGTCAGTGAACAGGGAGGAGATATTGAGAGGAGTCAGTAAACAAGGAAGAGAGAGTCAGAGGGGAGTCAGTGAACAGGGAGGAGAGAGTGAGAGGGATTCAATGAACAGGGAGGAGAGAGTGAGAGGGAGCCAGTGAGCAAGGAAGAGAGAGTGAGAGGTAGTCAATGAACAGGGAGGAGTTGGTGAGATTAGATTCAGTGAACAGGTGGGAGAGAGCGAGAGGGAATCAGTGAACAGGGAGAATAGAATCATAAGGGAGTCAGTGAACAGGGAGGAGAGAGTGAGGTGGAGTCAGTGAACAGGGAGGAGAGAGTGAGAGGGAGTCAGTGAACATTTGGGAGAGATTTAGAGTAAGTCAGTGAACAGGGGAGGAGAGAGTGTCAGGGATTCAGTGAACAGGAAGGATAAAGTCAGAAGGGAGTCAGTGAACAGGGAGGAGAGAGTGAGAGGGAGTCAGTGAACAAGGAAGAGAGAGTGAGGTGGTGTCAGTGTACAGGGAGGAGAGAATGAGAGGTAGTCAGTGAACTGGGAGGAGAGAGTCAGAGGGACGTCAGTGAAAAGGGAGGAGAGAGTCAGAGGGGAGTCTGTGAACAGGGAAGAGAGACTGAGAGGGAGTCAGTAAACAGGAAGGAGAGAGTGAGAGGGAGTCAGTGAACAAGGAGGAGAGAGTGAGAGGGGAGTCACTGAACAGGGAGGAGAGTGTGAGAGGGAGTCAGTGAACAGGTGGGAGAGAGTTAGATCGACGTCATTGAACAGGGAGGAGAGAGTCAGTGGGGAGTCAATGAACAGAGAAAGAGAGTGAGAGGCTATCAATGAACGGGGAGGAGAGAGTGAGAGGGTGTCAGTGAACAGGGAGGAGAGAGTGAGAGGGGAGTCAATGAACAGGGAGGAGAGTGTCAGAGGGAGACAGTGAACAGGGAGGAGGGAGTGAGAGGGAGTCAATGAACAAGGAGGATAGAGTCAGAATGAAGTCAGTGAACAGGGAGGAGAGATTGAGAGGGAGTCAGTAAACAAGGAAGAGAGAGTCTGAGTGGAGTCAGTGAACAGGGAAGAGAGAGTAAGAGTGTGTCAATGAACAGGGAGGTGAGAGTGAGAGGGTGTCAGTGAACAGGGAGGAGAGAGTGAGAGCAATTCAGTAAACAGGGAAGAGGGAGTGAGAGGGAGTCAGTGAACAGGGAGGAGAGAGTGAGAGGGGAGTCAGTGAACAGGTGGGAGAGTTTTAGAGTAAGTCTGTGAACAGGGAGGAGAGAGTGTCAGGGATTCAGTGAACAGGAAGGATAAAGTCAGAAGGGAGTCAGTGAACAGGGAGGAGAGAGTGAGAGGGAGTCAGTGAACAAGGAAGAGAGAGTGAGGTGGTGTCAGTGTACAGGGAGGAGAGAATGAGAGGTAGTCAGTGAACCGGGAGGAGAGAGTCATAGGGACGTCAATGAACAGGGAGGAGAGAGTCAGAGGGGAGTCTGTGAACAGGGAATAGAGACTGAGAGGGAGTCAGTAAACAGGAAGGAGAGATTGAGAGGGAGTCAGTGAACAAGGAGGAGAGAGTGAGAGGGAGTCACTGAACAGGGAGGAGAGTGTGAGAGGGAGTCAGTGAACAGGTGGGAGAGAGTTAGATGGACGTCATTGAACAGGGAGGAGAGAGTTAGAGGGGAGTCAATGAACAGAGAAAGAGAGTGAGAGGGTATCAATGAACAGGGAGGAGAGAGTGAGAGTGTGTCAGTGAACAGGGAGGAGAGAGTGAGAGGATGTCACTGAACAGGGATGAGAGAGTGAGAGGGGAGTCACTAAACAGGGAGGAGAGTGTGAGAGGGAGTCAGTGAACAGGGAGGAGAGAATGTCAGGGAGTCAGGGAACAGGGAGGAGATGGTGAGAGGGGATTTTTTAACACGTGGGAGGGAGTGAGAGAGAATCTGTGAACAGGGAGAATAGAATCAGAAGGGGGTTAGTGAACAGGGAAGAGAGAGTGAGAGGGACTCAATGAACAGGGAGGAGAGAGTCAGGGGGTGTCAGTGAACAGGGAGGAGAGAGTCAGAGGGGAGAATGTGAACAGGGAAGAGAGAGTGAGAGGGAGCCAGGGAACAGCGAGGAGAGATTGAGAGGGGAGTCAGTGAACTGGAGAGAGAGTGTGAGTAGGGAGTCAGTTAACAGGTGCGAGAAAGTTACAGGGAGTCAGCGAACAGTGAGGAGAGAGTGAGGGGGAGTCAGTGAACAGTGAGGAGAGAGTGAGTGGGAATCAGTGAACAGGGAGGAGAGAGTGAGAGGGAGTCAGTGAACAGGGAGGAGAGGGTGAGAGGGATTCGGTGAACAGGGAGAAGAGAGTGAGAGGGAGTCACTGAACAAGGAGGAGAGAGTGAGATGTAGTCAATGAACCGGGAAGAGAGAGTGAGGGGGTGTCATTTAATAGGGAGGAGAGAGTCAGAAGGGTGTCAGTGAACAGGGAAGAGAACGTGAGAGGCAGCCAGTGAGGAACGAGGAGAGATTGAGAAGTGAGTCAGTGAACAGGAGGGAGAGAGTGAGAGGTGAGTCAGTAAACAGGGAACAGAGAGTGAGAGGGAATAAGTGAACAGGGAGGAGAGAGTGAGAGGAGAGACACTGAACAAGGAGGAGTGATTGAGAGTAGTCAGTGAACAGGGACGAGAGAGTGAGAGGGAGTCGGTGAACAGGGATTAGATAGTGAGAGGGGTGTCAGTGAACAGGGATTAGATAGTGAGAGGGAGTCAAAGAACAGGGAGGAGAGAGTGAGAGGGGAATCAGTGTACAGGTGGAAGAATGAGAGTGGAGTCAGTGAATAGGTGGGAGAGAGATAGAGGAAGTCAGTGAACAGGGAGGCGAGAGTGAAAGGGATTCAATGAACAGGGAGCAGAGAGTCAGTGGGAGTCATTGAACAGGGCGGTGAGAGTGATAGGGAGCAAGTGAATAGGGAAGAGAGAGTGAGAGGGAGTGAGTTAACTGCTAAGAGAGAGTGAGAGGGAGGCAGTGAACAAGGAGGATAGAGTCAGAAGCGAGTCAGTGAACAGGGATGGGACAGTGAGAGGGAGTCAGTAAACAAGGAAGATAGAGTCAGAGGGGAGTCCGTGAACAGGGAAGAGAGAGTAAGATGGTGTCAATGAACATGGAGGAAAGAGTGAGAGGGAGTCAGTAAACAGGGAGGAGGGAGTGAGAGGGAGTCAGTGAACAAGGGGAATAGAGTCAGAAGGGAGTCAGTGAACAGGGAGGAGAGATTGAGAGGGAGTCAGTAAACAAGGAAGAGAGAGTCAGAGGGGAGTCAGTGAACAGGGAAGAGAGAGTAAGAGTGTGTCAATGAACAGGGAGGTGAGAGTGAGAGGGTGTCAGTGAACAGGGAGGAGAGAATGAGAGCGAGTCAGTAAACAGGGAAGAGGGAGTGAGAGGGAGTCAGTGAACAGGGAGGAGAGAGTGAGAGGGTAGTCAGTGAACAGGTGGGAGAGATTTAGAGGAAGTCAGTGAACAGGGAGGAGAGAGTGTCAGGGATTCAGTGAACAGGAAGGATAAAGTCAGAAGGGAGTCAGTGAACAGGGAGGAGAGAGAGTGTGAGAGGGAGTCAGTGAACAAGGAAGAGAGAATGAGGTGGTGTCAGTGTACAGGGAGGAGAGAATGAGAGGTAGTCAGTGAACTAGGAGGAGAGAGTCAGAGGGACGTCAGTGAACAGGGAGGAGAGAGTCAGAGGGGAGTCTGTGAACAGGGAAGAGAGAGTGAGAGGGAGTCAGTAAACAGGAAGGAGAGAGTGAGAGGGAGTCACTGAACAAGGAGGAGAGAGTGAAAGGGGAGTCACTGAACAGGGAGGAGAGTGTGAGAGGGAGTCAGTGAACAGGGAGGAGAGAATGTCAGGGAGTCAGGGAACAGGGAGGAGATGGTGAGAGGGGATTTTTTAACACGTGGGAGGGAGTGAGAGAGAATCTGTGAACAGGGAGAATAGAATCAGAAGGGGGTTAGTGAACAGGGAAGAGAGAGTGAGAGGGACTCAATGAACAGGGAGGAGAGAGTCAGGGGGTGTCAGTGAACAGGGAGGAGAGAGTCAGAGGGGAGAATGTGAACAGGGAAGAGAGAGTGAGAGGGAGCCAGGGAACAGCGAGGAGAGATTGAGAGGGGAGTCAGTGAACTGGAGAGAGAGTGTGAGTAGGGAGTCAGTTAACAGGTGCGAGAAAGTTACAGGGAGTCAGCGAACAGTGAGGAGAGAGTGAGGGGGAGTCAGTGAACAGTGAGGAGAGAGTGAGTGGGAATCAGTGAACAGGGAGGAGAGAGTGAGAGGGAGTCAGTGAACAGGGAGGAGAGGGTGAGAGGGATTCGGTGAACAGGGAGAAGAGAGTGAGAGGGAGTCACTGAACAAGGAGGAGAGAGTGAGATGTAGTCAATGAACCGGGAAGAGAGAGTGAGGGGGTGTCATTTAATAGGGAGGAGAGAGTCAGAAGGGTGTCAGTGAACAGGGAAGAGAACGTGAGAGGCAGCCAGTGAGGAACGAGGAGAGATTGAGAAGTGAGTCAGTGAACAGGAGGGAGAGAGTGAGAGGTGAGTCAGTAAACAGGGAACAGAGAGTGAGAGGGAATAAGTGAACAGGGAGGAGAGAGTGAGAGGAGAGACACTGAACAAGGAGGAGTGATTGAGAGTAGTCAGTGAACAGGGACGAGAGAGTGAGAGGGAGTCGGTGAACAGGGATTAGATAGTGAGAGGGGTGTCAGTGAACAGGGATTAGATAGTGAGAGGGAGTCAAAGAACAGGGAGGAGAGAGTGAGAGGGGAATCAGTGTACAGGTGGGAAGAATGAGAGTGGAGTCAGTGAATAGGTGGGAGAGAGATAGAGGAAGTCAGTGAACAGGGAGGCGAGAGTGAAAGGGATTCAATGAACAGGGAGCAGAGAGTCAGTGGGAGTCATTGAACAGGGCGGTGAGAGTGATAGGGAGCAAGTGAATAGGGAAGAGAGAGTGAGAGGGAGTGAGTTAACTGCTAAGAGAGAGTGAGAGGGAGGCAGTGAACAAGGAGGATAGAGTCAGAAGCGAGTCAGTGAACAGGGATGGGACAGTGAGAGGGAGTCAGTAAACAAGGAAGATAGAGTCAGAGGGGAGTCCGTGAACAGGGAAGAGAGAGTAAGATGGTGTCAATGAACATGGAGGAAAGAGTGAGAGGGAGTCAGTAAACAGGGAGGAGGGAGTGAGAGGGAGTCAGTGAACAAGGGGAATAGAGTCAGAAGGGAGTCAGTGAACAGGGAGGAGAGATTGAGAGGGAGTCAGTAAACAAGGAAGAGAGAGTCAGAGGGGAGTCAGTGAACAGGGAAGAGAGAGTAAGAGTGTGTCAATGAACAGGGAGGTGAGAGTGAGAGGGTGTCAGTGAACAGGGAGGAGAGAATGAGAGCGAGTCAGTAAACAGGGAAGAGGGAGTGAGAGGGAGTCAGTGAACAGGGAGGAGAGAGTGAGAGGGTAGTCAGTGAACAGGTGGGAGAGATTTAGAGGAAGTCAGTGAACAGGGAGGAGAGAGTGTCAGGGATTCAGTGAACAGGAAGGATAAAGTCAGAAGGGAGTCAGTGAACAGGGAGGAGAGAGAGTGTGAGAGGGAGTCAGTGAACAAGGAAGAGAGAATGAGGTGGTGTCAGTGTACAGGGAGGAGAGAATGAGAGGTAGTCAGTGAACTAGGAGGAGAGAGTCAGAGGGACGTCAGTGAACAGGGAGGAGAGAGTCAGAGGGGAGTCTGTGAACAGGGAAGAGAGAGTGAGAGGGAGTCAGTAAACAGGAAGGAGAGAGTGAGAGGGAGTCACTGAACAAGGAGGAGAGAGTGAAAGGGGAGTCACTGAACAGGGAGGAGAGTGTGAGAGGGAGTCAGTGAACAGGTGGGAGAGAGTTAGATGGACGTCATTGAACAGGGAGAAGAGAGTCAGAGGGGAGTCAATGAACAGAGAAAGAGAGTGAGAGGGTATCAATGAACAGGGAGGAGAGAGTGAGAGGGTGTCAGTGAATAGGGAGGAGAGAATGAGAGGGTGTGACTGAACAGGGATGAGAGAGTGAGAGGGGAGTCACTAAACAGGGAGGAGAGAGTGAGAGGGAGTCAGTGATCAGGGAGGAGAGAATGTCAGGGAGTCAGTGAACAGGGACGAGAGAGTGAGAGGGAGTCGGTGAACAGGGATTAGGTAGTGAGAGGGTGTCAGTGAACAGGGAGGAGAGAGTGAGAGGGGCGTCAGTGAACAGGGAAGAGAGAGTGAGAGGAAGTCAGTGAACAGGGAGGAGAGAGTTAGAGGTAGTCGGTGAACAGGGATTAGATAGTGAGAGGGAGTCAGAGAACAGGGAGGAGAGAGTGAGAGGGGAATTAATGTACAAGTGGGAAGAATGAGAGGGGAGTCAGTGAATAGGTGGGAGAGAGATAGAGGAAGTCAGTGAACAGGGAGGAGAGAGTGAAAGGGATTCAATGAACAGGGAGGAGAGAGTCAGTGGGAGTCATTGAACAGGGCGGTGAGAGTGATAGGGAGCCAGTGAATAGGGAAGAGAGAGTGAGAGGGAGTGAGTGAACTGCTAAGAGAGTGTGAGAGGGAGGCAGTGAACAAGAAGGATAGAGTCAGAAGTGAGTCAGTGCACAGGGATGAGAGAGTGAGAGGGAGTCAGTAAACAAGGAAGAGAGAGTCAGAGGGGAGTCAATAAACAGGGAGGAGATAGTGAGAGGGTGTCAGTGAACAGGGAGGAGAGAGTGAGAGGGGAGTCTGTGAATATTAGGGAGAGAGTTAGAGGAAGTCTATGAACAGGGAGGAGAGAGTGTCAGGGATTCAGTGAACTGGGAGGAGAGAGTCAGAGGGGAGTATGTGAACATGGAAGAGAGAGTGAGAGCGAGCCAGGGAACAGCAAGGAGAGATTGAGAGGGGAGTCAGTGAACAGGTGGGAGAAAGTTAGAGGGAG
The DNA here is from genome assembly GCF_017639515.1 of Carcharodon carcharias. Taxonomy (NCBI): domain Eukaryota; kingdom Metazoa; phylum Chordata; class Chondrichthyes; order Lamniformes; family Lamnidae; genus Carcharodon; species Carcharodon carcharias. The sequence goes on from NW_024470840.1 coordinate 7,267, forward strand.
TCTTTGAACAGTGAGGAGAGAGTGAGGGGGAGTCAGTGAACAGGGAGGAGAGAGTCAGAGGGAATTAGTGAACAGGGAGGATAGAATCAGAAGGGAGTCAGTGAACAGGGAGGAGAGAGTGAGAGGGAGTCAATGAACAGGGACGAGAAAGTGAGAGGGAGTCAGTGAACAGGGAGGAGAGAGTGAGAAGATTTCGGTGAACATGGAGGAAAGAGTGAGAGGGGAGTCAGTGAAAAGAGAGGAGAGATTGAGAGGGATTCAGTGAACAGGGGGGAAAGAGTGAGAGGGAGTCAGTGAACACGGAGGAGAGAGTGAAAGGGAGTCAGTGAACAGGGAGGACAGAGTGAGAGGGAATAAGTGAACAGGGAGGAAAGCGTAAGAGGGGAGACAGAGAACAGGTGGGAGAGAGTGAGAGGAGTCATTGCATAGGGAGGACAGAGTGAGAGGGAGTTAGTGAACAAGGAAGAGAGAGTCAGAGGGGAGTCAGTGAACAGGGAAGAGAGAGTAAGAGTGTGTCAATGAACAGGGAGGAGAGAGTGAGAGGGTGTCAGTGAACAGGGAGGAGAGCGTGAGAGGGGAGTCTGTGAATATTAGGGAGAGAGTTAGACGAAGTCTATGAACAGGGAGGAGAGAGTGTCAGGATTCAGTGAACTGGGAGGAGAGAGTCAGAGGGGAGTATGTGAACAGGGAAGAGAGAGTGAGAGGGAGCCAGGGAACAGCAAGGAGAGATTGAGAGGGGAGTCAGTGAACTGGAGGGAGAGTGTGAGAAGGGAGTCAGTGAACAGGTGCGAGAAAGTTACAGGGAGTCAGTGAACAGGGAGGAGAGAGTGAGGGGGTGTCAGTGAACAGGGAGGTGAGAGTCAGAAGGAATCAGTGAACAGGGAGGACAGAGTGAGAGGGGAATATGTGAACAGGGAGGAAAACGTAAGAGTGGAGACAGTGAACAGGTGGGAGAGAGTGAGAGGAGTCATTGCATAGGGAGGACAGAGTGAGAGGGAGTTAGTGAACAAAGCGGGGAGACTGAGGGGGAGTCAGTGAACAGTGAGGTGAGAGTGAGAGGGAGTCAGTGAACAAGGAGCAGAGAGTTGGAGGGAGGCAGTGAAGAGGGAGGAAACAATGAGAGGGGAGACAGAGAACCGGTGGGACAGAGTGGGAGGGGGAGTCAGTGAACAGGGAAGAGAGATTGAGAAGGAGTCAGTGAACAGGGTAGAAAGATTGAAAGGGGAGACAGTAAACAGGGAAGAGAGAGTGAGGGGGAGTCAGTGAACAGGTGGGAGAGAGTGAGAGTGGAGTTAGTGAAGAGGGAGAAAAGAGTGAGAGGGAGTCAGTGAACAAGGAAGTGAAACTGAGAGGGAGTCAGTGAACAGGGAGGAAAGAGTGAGAGGGGTGTCAGTGAACAGGGAGGAGAGGGAGAGAGGGAGTCAGTGAACAGATGGGAGACTGTGAGAGGGAGTCAGTGAACAGGAAGCAGAGAGTAACAGGGGAGAGAGTGAACAGGGAGGAGAGAGTGAGAGGGTATCAGTGAACTGGGAGGAGTGTGTTAGAGGGAGTCAGTGACTACGGAGGAGAGAGTAAGAGGGGAGTCAGTGAAGAGGGAGGAAAGAGTAAGAGGGAGTCAGTGAATACGGAGGAGAGAGTGAGAGGTAGTCAGTGAACAGGGAGGAGAGAGTGAGAGGGAATCAGTGAACACAGAGGAGAGGGTGAGGGGGAGTCACTGAACAGGGAGGAGAGAGTGAGGGGGAGTCAGTGAAGAGTGAGAAGAGAGTGAGAGGGAGTCGGTGAACACGGAATAGATAGTGAGAGGGAGGGAGTGAACAGGGAGGAGAGAGTGAGAGTGGAGTCAGTGAATAAGTGGGAGAGAGTTAGAGGAAGTCAGTGAACAGGGAGGAGAGAGTGACAGGGATTCAATGAACAGGGAGGAGAGAGTGAGAGGGAGTTAGTGAACAAGGAAGAGAGAGTGAGAGGTAGTCAGTGAACAGGTAGGAGAGAGTCAGAGGGGAGTCAGTGTACAGGGAAGAGAGAGTGAGAGGAAGTCAGTGAACAGGGAGGAGAGAGTGAGAGGTAGTCAGTGAACAGGGAGGAGTTGGTGAGATTGGATTCAGTGAACAGGTGGGAGAGAGTAAGAGGGAATCACTGAACAGGGAGGATAGAATCAGAAGGGAGTCAGTGAACAGCGAGGAGAGAGTGAGGTGGTGTAAGTGAACAGGGAGGATAGAATCAGAAGGGAGTCAGTGAACAGGGAGGAGAGAGTGAGAGGGAGTCAGTTAACAGGGAGGAGAGAGTAAGAGGGTGTCACTGAACAGGGATGAGAGAGTGAGAGGGGAGTCACTAAACAGGGAGGAGGGAGTGAGAGGGAGTCAGTGAACAGGGAGGAGAGAATGTCAGGGAGTCAGGGAACAGGTAGGAGTTGGTGAGAGGGAGTCAGTGAACAAGGAAGAGAGAGTGATAGGTAGTCAGGGGAGACAGTGAACAGGGAGGAGAGAGTGAGAGGGTATCAGTGAACTGGGAGGAGTGTGTGAGAGGCAGTCAGTGAATACGGAGGAGAGAGTCAGAGGGGAGTCAGTGAACAGGGAAGAGAGAGTGAGAGGTAGTCAGTGAACAGGGAGGAGTTGGTGAGATTGGATTCAGTGAAAGGTGGGAGAGAGTGACAGGGAATCAGTGAACAGGGAGGATAGAATCAGAATGGAGTCAGTGAACAGGGAGGAGAGAGTGAGGTGGTGTAAGTGAACAGGGATTATAGAATCAGAAGGGAGTCAGTAAACAGGGAGGAGAGAGTGAGAGGAGTCAGTGAACAGGGAGGAGAGAGTGAGAGGGTGTCAGTGAACAAGTGGGAGAGATTGAAAGCGAGTCAGTGAACCGGAAGAAGAGAGTGAGAGGGTAGTCAGTGAACAGGGAGGAGAGAGTGAGAAGGATTCGGTAAACAGGGATTAAAGATTGAGAGGGAGTCATTGAACAGGGAGGAAAGAGTGAGAGAGGATTCAGTGAACAGGGAGGAGAGAGTGGAAGGGATTCAGTGAACAGGTGGGAGACAGTGAGAGGGAGTCAGTGAATACGGAGGAGAGAGTGAAAGGGAGACAGTGAACAGGGAGGACAGAGTGAGAGGGGAATAAGTGAACAGGGAGGAAAGCGTAAGAGGGGAGGCAGTGAACAGGTGGGAGAGAGTGAGAGGAGTCAGTGAACAGTGAGGAGAGAGTGAGAGGGAGTCAGTGAACAAGGAGCAGAGAGTGAGAGGGAGTCAGTGAAGAGGGAGGAAACAATGAGAGGGGAGACAGAGAATCGGTGGGACAGAGTGGAGGGGGAGTCAGTGAACAGGGAAGAGAGAGTGAGACGGAGTAAGTGAAAAGTGAGGAGAGAGTGAGATGGAGTCAGTGAACAGGGAGGAGAGAGTAAGAGGGGAGTCAGTGAAGAGGGCGGAAAGAGTAATAGGGAGTCAGTGAACAGGGAGGAAAGAGGGAGACGGAGTCAGTGAACAGGGAGGAGAGAGTGAGAAGGAGTCAGTGAACAGGGAAGAAAGATTGAAAGGGGAGTCAGACAACAGGGAGGAGAGAGTGAGAGGGAGTCAGTGAACAGGGAGGAGATAGTAAGAGGGGAGTCAGTGAAGAGGGAGGAAAGAGTAAAAGGTAGTCAGTGAACCAGGAGGAAAGAGGGAGAGGGAGTCAGTGAACAGGGAGGAGAGAGTGAGAAGGAGTCAGTGAACAGGGAAGAAAGATTGAAAGGGGAGACAGTGAACAGGGAAGAGAAAGTGAGGGGGAGTCAGTGAACAGGTGGGAGAGAGTGAGAGTGGAGTTAGTGATGAGGGAGAAAAGAGTGAGAGGGAGTCAGTGAACAGGGAAGTGAAAGAGAGGGAGTCAGTGAACAGGGAGGAAAGAGTGAGAGGGGTGTCAGTGAACAGGGAGGAGAGGGAGAGAGGGAGTCAGTGAACAGATGGGAGACTGTGAGAGGGAGTCAGTGAACAGGAAGCAGTGAGTAACAGGGGAGACAGTGAACAGGGAGGAGAGAGTGAGAGGGTATCAGTGAACTGGGAGGAGTGTGTGAGAGGGAGTCAGTGAATACGGAGGAGAGAGTAAGAGGGGAGTCAGTGAAGAGGGAGGAAAGAGTAAGAGGGAGTCAGTGAATACGCAGGAGAGAGTGAGAGGTCGTCAGTGAACAGGGAGGAGAGAGTGAGAGGGAATCAGTGAACACGGAGGAGAGGGTGAGAGGGGAGTCACTGAACAGGGAGGAGAGAGTGAGGGGGAGTCAGTGAAGAGTGAGAAGAGAGTGAGAGGGAGTCGGTGAACAAGGATTAGAAAGTTAGAGGGAGGGAGTGAACAGGGAGGAGAGAGTGCGAGTGGAGTCAGCGAATAATTGGGAGAGAGTAAGAGGAAGTCAGTGAACAGGGAGGAGAGAGTGACAGGGATTCAATGAACAGGGAGGAGAGAGTGAGACGGAGTTAGTGAACAAGGAAGAGAGAGTGAGAGGGAGTCAGTGAACAGGTTGGACAGAGTCAGAGGGTAGTCAGTGAACAGGGAAGAGAGAGTGAGAGGTAGTCAGTGAACAGGGAGGAGAGAGTGAGAGGTAGTCAGTGAACAGGGAGGAGTTGGTGAGATTGGATTCAGTGAAAAGGGAGGATAGAATCAGAAGGGAGTCAGTGAACAGGGAGGAGAGAGTGAGGTGGTGTCAGTGAACAGGGAGGATAGAATCAGAAGGGAGTCAGTGAACAGGGAGGAGAGAGTGAGAGGGAGTCAGTGAACAGGGAGGAGAGAGTGAGAGGGAGTCAGTGAACAAATGGGAGAGATTGAAAGGGAGTCAGTGAACCGGAAGAAGAGAGTGAGAGGGGAGTCAGTGAACAGGGAGGAGAGAGTGAGAAGGATTAGGTAAACAGGGAGGAAAGATTGAGAGGGAGTCAGTGAACAGGGAGGAAAGAGTGAGAGAGGAGTCAGTGAACAGGGAGGAGAGAGTGGAAGGGATTCAGTGAACAGGTGGGAGACAGTGAGAGGGAGTCAGTGAATACGGAGGAGAGAGTGAAAGGGAGTCAGTGAACAGGGAGGACAGAGTGAGAGGGAATAAGTGAACAGGGAGGAAAGCGTAAGAGGGGAGACAGTGAACAGGTGGGAGAGAGTGAGAGGGAGTCAGTGAACAGTGAGGAGAGAGTGAGAGGGAGTCAGTGAACAAGGAGCAGAGAGTGAGAGGGAGTCAGTGAAGAGGGAGGAAACAATGAGAGGGGAGACAGAGAACCAGTGGGACAGAGTGGGAGGGGGAATCAGTGAACAGGGAAGAGAGAGTGAGAGGGTGTAAGTGAAAAGTGAGGAGAGACAGCGAGGGAGTCAGTGAACAGGGAGGAGAGAGTAAGAGGGGAGTCAGTGAAAAGGGAGGAAAGAGGGAGAGGGAGTCAGTGAACAGGGAGGAGAGAGTGAGAAGGAGTCAGTGAACAGGGAAGAAAGATTGAAAGGGGAGTCAGACAACAGGGAGGAGAGAGTGAGAGGGAGTCAGTGAACAGGGAGGAGAGTGCGAGAAGGAACCAGTGAACAGGGAAGAAAGATTGAAATTGGAGTCACTGAACAGGGAAGTGAGAGTGAGAGGGAGTCAGTGAACAGGGAGGAAAGAGTGAGAGTGGTGTCAGTGAACAGGGAGGAGAAGTAGAGAGGGAGTCAGTGAACAGATGGGAGATAGTGAGAGGGAGTCAGTGAACAGGGAGCAGAGAGTGACAGGGGAGACAGTGAACAGGGAGGAGAGAGTGAGAGGGAGTCAGTAAACTGGGAGGAGTGAGTGAGAGGGAGTCAGTGAATACGGAGGAGAGAGTGAGAGGTAGTCTGAACAGGGAAGAAAGATTGAAAGGGGAGTCAGACAACAGGGAGGAGAGAGTGAGAGGGAGTCAGTGAACAGGGAGGAGAGAGTAAGAGGAGAGGCAGTGAACTGGGAAGAGAGAGTGAGAGGTAGTCAGTGAACAGGGAGGAGACGGTGAGATGGAACTCAGTGAACAGGTGGGAGAGAGTGAGAGGGAATCAGTGAACAGGGAGGCGAGAATCAGAAGGGAGTCAGTGAACAGGGAGGAGAGAGTGAGGTGGTGTTAGTGAACAGGGAGGAGAGAGTGAGAGGGAGTCAGTGAACAGGTGGGAGAGATTGAAAGGGAGTCAGTGAAATGGAAGAAGAGAGTGAGAGGGGTGTCAGTGAACAGGGAGGAGAGAGTGAGAGGGAGTCGGTGAACAGGGATTAGATAGTGAGAGGGAGTCACTGATCCGGGAGGAGAGAGTGAGAGGGAGTCAGTGAACTGGGAGGAGAGAGTTAGAAGGAGTAGGTGAACAGGGATTAGATAGTGAGAGGGAGTCAGTGAACAGGGAGTAGAGAGTGAGAGGGGAATCAGTGTACAGGTGGGAAGAATGAGAGGGGTGTCAGTGAATAGGTGGGAGAGAGATAGAGGAAGTCACTGAACAGGAAGGAGAGAGTGAAAGGGATTCAATGAACAGGGAGCAGAGAGTCAGTGGGAGTCATTGAACAGGGTGGTGAGAGTGATAGGGAGCCAGTGAATAGGGAAGCGAGAGTGAGAGGGAGTGAGTTAACTGCTAAGAGAGAGTGAGAAGGAGGCAGTGAACAAGGAGGATAGAGTCAGAAGGGAGTCAGTGAACAGGGAGGAGAGATTGAGAGGGAGTCAGTAAACAAGGAAGAGAGAGTCAGAGGGGAGTCAGTGAACAGGGAAGAGAGAGTAAGAGTGTGTCAATGAACAGGGAGGTGAGAGTGAGAGGGTGTCAGTGAACAGGGAGGAGAGAGTGAGAGCGAGTCAGTAAACAGGGGAAGAGGGAGTGAGAGGGAGTCAGTGAACAGGTAGGAGAGAGTGAGAGGGGAGTCAGTGAACAGGTGGGAGACAGTGAGAGGGAGTCAGTGAATACGGAGGAGAGAGTGAAAGGGAGTCAGTGAACAGGTAGGACAGAGTGAGAGGGAATAAGTGAACAGGGAGGAAAGCGTAAGAGGGGAGACATTGAACAGGTGGGAGAGAGTGAGAGGGAGTCAGTGAACAGTGAGGAGAGAGTGAGAGGGAGTCAGTGAACAAGGAGCAGAGAGTGAGAGGGAGTCAGTGAAGAGGGAGGAAACAATGAGAGGGGAGACAGAGAACCAGTGGGACAGAGTGGGAGGGGGAGTCAGTGAACAGGGAAGAGAGAGTGAGAGGGTGTAAGTGAAAAGTGAGGAGAGACAGCGAGGGAGTCAGTGAACAGGGAGGAGAGAGTCAGAGGGGAGTCAGTGAAAAGGGAGGAAAGAGGGAGAGGGAGTCAGTGAACAGGGAGGAGAGAGTGAGAAGGAGTCAGTGAACAGGGAAGAAAGATTGAAAGGGGAGTCAGACAACAGGGAGGAGAGAGTGAGAGGGAGTCAGTGAACAGGGAGGAGAGTGCGAGAAGGAACCAGTGAACAGGGAAGAAAGATTGAAAGGGGAGTCACTGAACAGGGAAGTGAGAGTGAGAGGGAGTCAGTGAACAGGGAGGAAAGAGTGAGAGTGGTGTCAGTGAACAGGGAGGAGAAGTAGAGAGGGAGTCAGTGAACAGATGGGAGATAGTGAGAGGGAGTCAGTGAACAGGGAGCAGAGAGTGACAGGGGAGACAGTGAACAGGGAGGAGAGAGTGAGAGGGAGTCAGTGAACTGGGAGGAGTGAGTGAGAGGGAGTCAGTGAATACGGAGGAGAGAGTGAGAGGTAGTCTGAACAGGGAAGAAAGATTGAAAGGGGAGTCAGACAACAGGGAGGAGAGAGTGAGAGGGAGTCAGTGAACAGGGAGGAGAGAGTAAGAGGAGAGGCAGTGAACTGGGAAGAGAGAGTGAGAGGTAGTCAGTGAACAGGGAGGAGATGGTGAGATGGAACTCAGTGAACAGGTGGGAGAGAGTGAGAGGGAATCAGTGAACAGGGAGGCGAGAATCAGAAGGGAGTCAGTGAACAGGGAGGAGAGAGTGAGGTGGTGTTAGTGAACAGGGAGGAGAGAGTGAGAGGGAGTCAGTGAACAGGTGGGAGAGATTGAAAGGGAGTCAGTGAAATGGAAGAAGAGAGTGAGAGGGGTGTCAGTGAACAGGGAGGAGAGAGTGAGAGGGAGTCGGTGAACAGGGATTAGATAGTGAGAGGGAGTCACTGATCCGGGAGGAGAGAGTGAGAGGGAGTCAGTGAACTGGGAGGAGAGAGTTAGAAGGAGTAGGTGAACAGGGATTAGATAGTGAGAGGGAGTCAGTGAACAGGGAGTAGAGAGTGAGAGGGGAATCAGTGTACAGGTGGGAAGAATGAGAGGGGTGTCAGTGAATAGGTGGGAGAGAGATAGAGGAAGTCACTGAACAGGAAGGAGAGAGTGAAAGGGATTCAATGAACAGGGAGCAGAGAGTCAGTGGGAGTCATTGAACAGGGTGGTGAGAATGATAGGGAGCCAGTGAATAGGGAAGCGAGAGTGAGAGGGAGTAAGTTAACTGCTAAGAGAGAGTGAGAAGGAGGCAGTGAACAAGGAGGATAGAGTCAGAAGGGAGTCAGTGAACAGGGAGGAGAGATTGAGAGGGAGTCAGTAAACAAGGAAGAGAGAGTCAGAGGGGAGTCAGTGAACAGGGAAGAGAGAGTAAGAGTGTGTCAATGAACAGGGAGGTGAGAGTGAGAGGGTGTCAGTGAACAGGGAGGAGAGAGTGAGAGCGAGTCAGTAAACAGGGAAGAGGGAGTGAGAGGGAGTCAGTGAACAGGTAGGAGAGAGTGAGAGGGGAGTCAGTGAACAGGTGGGAGACAGTGAGAGGGAGTCAGTGAATACGGAGGAGAGAGTGAAAGGGAGTCAGTGAACAGGGAGGACAGAGTGAGAGGGAATAAGTGAACAGGGAGGAAAGCGTAAGAGGGGAGACAGTGAACAGGTGGGAGAGAGTGAGAGGGAGTCAGTGAACAGTGAGGAGAGAGTGAGAGGGAGTCAGTGAACAAGGAGCAGAGAGTGAGAGGGAGTCAGTGAAGAGGGAGGAAACAATGAGAGGGGAGACAGAGAACCAGTGGGACAGAGTGGGACGGGGAGTCAGTGAACAGGGAAGAGAGAGTGAGAGGGTGTAAGTGAAAAGTGAGGAGAGACAGCGAGGGAGCCAGTGAACAGGGAGGAGTGAGTAAGAGGGGAGTCAGTGAAAAGGGAGGAAAGAGGGAGAGGGAGTCAGTGAACAGGGAGGAGAGAGTGAGAAGGAGTCAGTGAACAGGGAAGAAAGATTGAAAGGGGAGTCAGACAACAGGGAGGAGAGAGTGAGAGGGAGTCAGTGAACAGGGAGGAGAGAGTGAGAGGGAGTCAGTGAACAAGTGGGAGAGATTGAAAGGGAGTCAGTGAACCGGAAGAAGAGAGTGAGAGGGTAGTCAGTGAACAGGGAGGAGAGAGTGAGAAGGATTCGGTAAACAGGGATTAAAGATTGAGAGGGAGTCAGTGAACAGGGAGGAAAGAGTGAGAGAGGATTCAGTGAACAGGGAGGAGAGAGTGGAAGGGATTCAGTGAACAGTTGGGAGACAGTGAGAGGGAGTCAGTGAATACGGAGGAGAGAGTGAAAGGGAGTCAGTGAACAGGGAGGACAGAGTGAGAGGGGAATAAGTGAACAGGGAGGAAAGCGTAAGAGGGGAGACAGTGAACAGGTGGGAGAGAGTGAGAGGAGTCAGTGAACAGTGATGAGAGAGTGAAAGGGAGTCAGTGAACAAGGAGCAGAGAGTGAGAGGGAGTCAGTGAAGAGGGAGGAAACAATGAGAGGGGAGACAGAGAACCGGTGGGAGAGAGTGAGAGGAGTCAGTCAACAGGGAGGAGAGAGTGAGAGTGAGTCAGTAAACAGGGAGGAGGGAGTGAGATGGAGTCAGTGAAGAGGTGGGAGAGATTTAGAGGAAGTCAGTGAACAGGGAGGAGAGAGTGTCAGGGATTCATTGAACAGGGAGGAGAGAGTCAGAGGGAGTCATTGAACAGGGAGGAGTGATAGGGAGCCAGTGAACAGAGAAGAGAGAGTGAGAGGGAGTGAGTGAACTGCTAACAGAGAGTGAGAGGGATTCAGTGAACAGTGAGGATAAAGTCAGAAGGGAGTCAGTGAACAGGGAGGAGCGAGTGAGAGGGAGTCAGTGAACAAGGAAGAGAGAGTGAGTTGGTGTCAGTGTACAGGGAGGAAAGGGTCAGAGGGGAGTCAGTGAAGAGGTGGGAGAGAGTTAGAAGAAGTCAGTGAACAGGGAGGAGAGAGTGTCAGGGATTCAATGAACAGGGAGGAGAGAGTCAGAGGGGTGTCAATGAACGGAGAAAGAGATTGAGAGGGTATCAATGAACAGGGAGGAAAGAGTGAGAGGATGCCAGTGAACAGGGAGGAGAGAGTGAGAGGGTGTCAGTGAACAGGTAGGAGAGAGTGAGAGAGAGTCAGTAAACAGGGATGAGAGAGTGAGAGGGGAGTCACTGAACAGGGAGGAAGGAGTGAGAGGGAGTCAGTGAACAGGGTGGAGAAAGTGAGAGGGAATCAGTGAACAGGGAGGAGAGAGTGAGAGGGGAGTCACTGAACCGGGAGGAGAGAGCGAGAGGGAGTCAGTGAACAGGGAGGAGAGAGTTAGAGGGAGTCGGTGAACAGGGATTAGATAGTGAGAGGGAGTCAGTGAACAGGGAGGAGAGATTGAGAGGGGAATCAGTGTACGGGTGGGAAGAATGAGAGGGGAGTCAGTGAATAGGTGGGAGGGAGATAGAGGAAGTCAGTGAACAGGGAGGAGAGAGTGAGAGTGAGTCAGTAAACAGGGAGGAGGGAGTGAGATGGAGTCAGTGAACAGGGAGGAGAGAGTGAGAGGGGAGTCAGTGAAGAGGTGGGAGAGAGTTAGAAGAAGTCAGTGAACAGGGAGGAGAGAGTGTCAGGGATTCAGTGAACAGGAAGGATAAAGTCAGAAGGGAGTCAGTGAACAGGGAGGAGAGAGTGAGAGGGAGTCAGTGAACAAGGAAGAGAGAGTGAGGTGGTGTCAGTGTACAGGGAGGAGAGGGTCAGAGGGGAGTCAGTGAACAGGGAAGAGAGAGTGAGAGGTAGTCAGTGAACCGGGAGGAGAGAGTCAGAGGGACGTCAGTGAACAGGGAGGAGAGAGTCAGAGGGGAGACAGTGAACAGGGAAGAGAGAGTGAGAGGTAGTCAGTGAACAGGGAGGAGAGAGTCAGAGGGGAGACAGTGAACAGGGAAGAGAGAGTGAGAAGTAGTCAGTGAACAGGGAGGAGAGAGTCAGAGGGGAGTCAATGAACAGAGAAAGAGAGTGAGAGGGTGTCAATGAACAGGGAGGAGAAAGTGAGAGGGTGTCAGTGAACAGGGAGGAGAGAGTGAGAGGGAGTCAGTGAACAGGGAGGAGATGGTGAGATGGAACTCAGTGAACAGGTGGGAGAGAGTGAGAGGGAATCAGTGAACAGGGAGGCGAGAATCAGAAGGGAGTCAGTGAACAGGGAGGAGAGCGTGAGGTGGTGTCAGTGAACAGGGAGGAGAGAGTGAGAGGGAGTCAGTGAACAGGTGGCAGAGATTGAAACGGAGTCAGTGAAATGGAAGAAGAGAGTGAGAGGGGAGTCAGTGAACAGGGAGGAGAGAGTGAGAAGGATTCGGTGAACAGGGAGGAAAGATTGAGAGGGTGTCAGTGAACAGGGAGGAGAGAGTGAGAGGGATTCTTTGAACAGGTGGGAGAGAGTGAGGGGGAGTCACTTAACAGGGAAGAGAGAATCAGAGGGAGTCAGCGAACAGGGAGGAGAGAATGTGAGTGAGTCAGTGAACAGGGAGGAGATGGTGAGAGGGGATTCAGATAACACGTGGGAGAGAGTGAGAGGGAATCTGGGAACAGGGAGGATAGAATCAGAAGGGTGTCAGTGAACAGGGAGGAGTGAGAGGGAGTCAATGAACAGGGAAGGGAGAATGAGGGGGTGTCAGTGAACAGGGAGGAGAGAATCAGAGGGGAGTATGTGAACAGGGAAGAGAGAGTGAGAGGGAGCCAGGGAACAGCGAGGAGAGATTGAGACGGGAGTCAGTGAACTGGAGTGAGAGAGTGAGAAGGGAGTCAGTGAACAGGTGCGAGAAAGTTGCAGGGAGTCAGTGAACAGGGAGGAGAGAGTGAGAGGGAGTCAGTGAACAGGGATGAGAGAGTGAGAGGGAGTCAGTGAACAGGGAGGAGAGAGTGAGAGGGAGTCGGTGAACAGGGAGAAGAGGGTGAGAGGGAGTCACTGAACAGGGAGGAGAGAGTGAGAGGTAGTCAATGAACAGGGAAAAGAGAGTGAGGGGGTGTCATTGAATAGGGAGGAGAGTGTCTGAGAGCTGTCAGTGAACAGGGAAGAGAACGTGAGAGGCAGCCAGTGAAGAACGAGGAGAGATTGAGAGGGGAGTCAGTGAACAGGAGGGAGAGAGTGAGAGTGGAGTCAGTGAACAGTGAAGAGAGAGTGAGAGGGAATAAGTGAACAGGGAGGAGAGAGTGAGAGGAGAGACACTGAACAAGGAAGAGACAATGAGAGTAGTCAGTGAACAGGGTCGAGAGAGTGAGAGGGAGTCGGTGAACAGGGATTAGATAGTGAGAGGGAGTCACTGAACCGGGAGGAGAGAGTGAGAGGGAGTCAGTGAACAGGGAAGAAAGATTGAAATTGGAGTCAGTGAACAGGGAACAGAGAGCGAGAAGGAGTCAGTGAACAGATGGGAGACAGTGAGAGGGAGTCAGTGAACAGGGAGCAAAGAGTGACAGGGGAGACAGTGAAAAGGGAGGAGAGAGTGATAGGGAGTCATGAACTGGGAGGAGTGAGTGAGAGGGAGTCAGTGAATACGGAGGAGAGAGTGAGAGGTAATCAGTGAACAGGGAAAAAAGATTGGAAGGGGAGTCAGACAACAGGGAGGAGAGAGTGAGAGGGAGTCAGTGAACAGGGAGGAGAGAGTAAGAGGAGAGTCAGTGAACTGGGAAGAGAGAGTGAGAGTTAGTCAGTGAACAGGGAGGAGATGGTGAGATGGAACTCAGTGAACAGGTGGGAGAGAGTGAGAGGGAATCAGTGAACAGGGAGGCGAGAATCAGAAGGGAGTCAGTGAACAGGGAGGAGAGAGTGAGGTGGTGTCAGTGAACAGGGAGGAGAGAGTGAGAGGGAGTGAGTGAACAGGAGGGAGAGATTGAAAGGGAGTCAGTGAAACGGAAGAAGAGAGTGAGAGGGGAGTCAGTGAACAGGGAGGAGAGAGTGAGAGGGAGTCGGTGAACAGGGATTAGATAGTGAGAGGGAGTCACTGATCCGGGAGGAGAGAGTGAGAGGGAGTCAGTGAACTGGGAGGAGAGAGTTAGAGGGAGTAGGTGAACAGGGATTAGATAGTGAGAGGGAGTCAGTGAACAGGGAGGAGAGAGTGAGAGGGGAATCACTGTACAGGTGGGAAGAATGAGAGGGGAGTCAGTGAATAGGTGGGAGAGAGATAGAGGAAGTCAGTGAACAGGGAGGAGAGAGTGAAAGGGATTCAATGAACAGGGAGCAGAGAGTCAGTGGGAGTCATTGAACAGGGCGGTGAGAGTGATAGGGAGCCAGTGAATAGGGAAGAGAGAGTGAGAGGGAGTGAGTTAACTGCCAAGAGAGAGTGAGAGGGAGGCAGTGAACAAGGAGGATAGAGTCAGAAGTGAGTCAGTGAACAGGGATGAGAGAGTGAGAGGGAGTCAGTAAACAAGGAAGAGAGAGTCAGAGGGGAGTCAGTGAACAGGGAAGATAGAGTAAGAGGGTGTCAATGAACATGGAGGAGAGAGTGAGAGTGAGTCAGTAAACAGGGAGGAGGGACTGAGAGGGAGTCAGTGAACAAGGAAGATAGAGTCAGAAGGGAGTCAGTGAACAGGGAGGAGAGATTGAGAGGGAGTCAGTAAACAAGGAAGAGAGAGTCAGAGGGGAGTCAGTGAACAGGGAAGAGAGAGTAAGAGTGTGTCAATGAACAGGGAGGTGAGAGTGAGAGGGTGTCAGTGAACAGGGAGGAGAGAGTGAGAGCGATTCAGTAAACAGGGAAGAGGGAGTGAGCGGGAGTCAGTGAACAGGGAGGAGGAAGTGAGAGGGGAGTCAGTGAACAGGTGGGAGAGAGTTAGAGGAAGTCATTGAACAGGGAGGAGAGAGTGTCAGGGATTCAGTGAACAGGAAGGATAAAGTCAGAAGGGAGTCAGTGAACAGGGAGGAGAGAGTGAGAGGGAGACAGTGAACAAGGAAGAGAGAGTGAGGTGGTGTCAGTGTACAGGGAGGAGAGGGTCAGAGGGGAGTCAGTGAACCGGGAGGAGAGAGTCAGAGGGACGTCAGTGAACAGGGAGGAGAGAGTCAGAGGGGAGTCAGTGAACAGGGAAGAGAGAGTGAGAGGTAGTCAGTGAACAGGGAGGCGAGAGTCAGAGGGAGGTCAATGAACAGAGAAAGAGAGTGAGAGGGTGTCAATGAACAGGGAGGAGGGAGTGAGAGGGTGTCAGTGAACAGGGAGGAGAGAGTGAGAGGGAGTCAGTAAACAGGGAGGAGGGAGTGAGAGGGAGTCAGTTAACAAGGAGGATAGAGTCAGAAGCGAGTCAGTGAACAGGGAGGAGAGATTGAGAGGGAGTCAGTAAACAAGGAAGAGAGAGTAAGAGGGGAGTCAGTGAACAGGGAGGAAAGAGGGAGAGGGAGTCAGTGAACAGGGAGGAGAGAGTGAGAAGGAGTCAGTGAACAGGGAAGAAAGATTGAAAGGGGAGTCAGACAACAGGGAGGAGAGAGTGAGAGGGAGTCAGTGAACAGGGAGGAGAGTGCGAGAAGGAACCAGTGAACAGGGAAGAAAGATTGAAAGGGGAGTCAGTGAACAGGTAAGAGAGAGTGAGATGAACTCAGTGAACAGGTGGGAGAGATTGAGAGGAGTTAGTGAAGGGGGAGAAAAGAGTGAGAGGGAGTCAGTGAACAGGAAAGTGAGAGGGAGAGGGAGTCAGTGAACAGGGAGGAAAGAGTGAGAGGGGTGCCATTGAACAGGGAGGAGAGGTAGAGAGGGAGTCAGTGAACAGATGGGAGGCAGTGAGAGGGAGTCAGTGAACAGGGAGCAGAGATTGAGAGGGAGTCAGTAAACAAGGAAGAGAGAGTCAGAGGGGAGTCAGTGAACAGGGAAGAGAGAGTAAGAGTGTGTCAATGAACAGGGAGGTGAGAGTGAGAGGGTGTCAGTGAACAGGGAGGAGAGAGTGAGAGGGAGTCAGTGAACAAGGAGCAGAGAGTGAGAGGGAGTCAGTGAAGATGGAGGAAACAATGAGAGGGGAGACAGAGAACCAGTGGGATAGAGTGGGAGGGGGAGTCAGTGAACAGGGAAGAGAGAGTGAGAGGGAGTAAGTGAAAAGTGAGGAGAGAGTGAGAGGGAGTCAGTGAATAGGGAGGAGAGTGTAAGAGGGGAGTCAGTGAACAGGGAGGAGAGAGTGAGAGGGTATCAGTGAACTGGGAGGAGTGAGTGAGAGGGAGTCAGTGAATACGGAGGAGAGAGTAAGAGGGGAGTCAGTAACCTGGGAGGAGTGAGTGAGAGGGAGTCAGTGAATACGGAGGAGAGAGTGAGAGGGAGTCAGTGAACAGGGAGGAGAGAGTGAGAGGGAGTCAGTGAACAAGTGGGAGAGATTGAAATGGAATCAGTGAACCGGAAGAAGAGAGTGAGAGGGGAGTCAGTGAACAGGGAGGAGAGAGTGAGAAGGATTCATTGAACAGGGAGGAAAGATTGAGAGGACGTCAGTGAACAGGGAGGAGAGAGTGAGAGGGATTCAGTGAACAGGTGGGAGTCAGTGAGAGGGAGTCAGTGAACATGGAGGAGAGAGTGAAAGGGAGTCTGTGAACAGGGAGGACAGAGGGAGAGGGGAATAAGTGAACAGGGAGGAAAGCGTAAGAGGGGAGACAGTGAACAGGTGGGAGAGAGTGAGAGGGAGTCAGTGAACAGTGAGGAGAGAGTAAGAGGGGAGTCAGTGAACTGGGAGGAGTGAGTGAGAGGGAGTCAGTGAAGGGGGAGGAAACAATGAGAGGGGAGACAGAGAACCGGTGGGACAGAGTGGGAGGGGGAGTCAGTGAACAGGGAAGAGAGAGTGAGAGGGTGTAAGTGAAAAGTGAGGAGAGACAGCGAGGGAGTCAGTGAACAGGGAGGCGAGAGTAAGAGGGGAGTCAGTGAACAGGGAGGAAAGAGGGAGAGGGAGTCAGTGAACAGGGAGGAGAGAGTGAGAAGGAGTCAGTGAACAGGGAAGAAAGATTGAAAGGGGAGTCAGACAACAGGGAGGAGAGAGTGAGAGGGAGTCAGTGAACAGGGAGGAGAGCACGAGAAGGAACCAGTGAACAGGGAAGAAAGATTGAAAGGGGAGTCAGTGAACAGGGAAGAGAGAGTGAGAGGGAGTCAGTGAACAGATGGGAGACAGTGAGAGGGAGTCAGTGAACAGGGAGCAAAGAGTGACAGGGGAGACAGTGAACAGGGCGGAGAGAGTGAGAGGGAGTCAGTGAACTGGGAGGAGTGAGTGAGAGGGAGTCAGTGAATACGGTGGAGAGAGTGAGAGGTAGTCAGTGAACAGGGAAGAATGATTGAAAGGGGATTCAGACAACAGGGAGGAGAGAGTGAGCAGGAGTCAGTGAACAGGGAGGAGAGAGTAAGAGAAGGGTCAGTGAACTGGGAAGAGAGAGTGAGAGTTAGTCAGTGAACAGGGAGGAGATGGTGAGATGGAACTCAGTGAACAGGTGGGAAAGAGTGAGAGGGAATCAGTGAACAGGCAGGCGAGAATCAGAAGGGAGTCAGTGAACAGGGAGGAGAGTGTAAGGTGATGTCAGTGAACAGGGAGGAGAGAGTGAGAGGGAGTCAGTGAACAGGTGGAAGAGATTGAAAGGGAGTCAGTGAAACGGAAGAAGAGAGTGAGAGGGGAGTCAGTGAACAGGGAGGAGAGAGTGAGGTGGTGTCAGTGAACAGGGAGGATAGAATCAGAAGGGAGTCAGTGAACAGGGAGGAGAGAGTGAGAGGGAGTCAGTGAACAGGGAGGAGAGAGTGAGAGGGAGTCAGTGAACAAGTGGGAGAGATTGAAAGGGAGTCAGTGAACCAGAAGAAGAGAGTGAGAGGGGAGTCAGTGAACAGGGAGGAGAGAGTGAGAAGGATTCGGTGAACAGGGAGGAAAGATTGAGAGGGAGTCAGTGGACAGGGAGGTTAGAGTGAGAGAGGAGTCAGTGAACAGGGAGGAGAGAGTGAGAGGGATTCAGTGAACAGGTGGGAGAGAGTGAGAGGGAGTCAGTGAACAGTGAGGAGAGAGTGAGAGGGAGTCAGTGAACAGGGAGGAGAGAGTGAGAAGGATTCATTGAACAGGGAGGAAAGTTTGAGAGGGAGTCAGTGAACAGGGAAGAGAGAGTGAGAGGGATTCAGTGAACAGGTGGGAATCAGTGAGAGGGAGTCAGTGAACACGGAGGAGAGAGTGAAAGGGAGTCAGTGAACAGGGAGGATGGAGTGAGAGGGGAATAAGTGAACAGGGAGGAAAGCGTAAGAGGGGAGACAGTGAACAGGTGGGAGAGAGTGAGAGGGAGTCAGTGAACAGTGAGGAGAGAGTGAGAGGGAGTCAGTGAACAAGGAGCAGAGAGTGAGAGGGAGTCAGTGAAGAGGGAGGAAACAATGAGAGGGGAGACAGAGAACCGGTGGGACAGAGTGGGAGGGAGTCAGTGAACAGGGAGGAGAGAGTGAGAGGGTGTAAGTGAAAAGTGAGGAGAGACAGCGAGGGAGTCAGTGAACAGGGAGGCGAGAGTAAGAGGGGAGTCAGTGAACAGGGAGGAAAGAGGGAGAGGGAGTCAGTGAACAGGGAGGAGAGAGTGAGAAGGAGTCAGTGAACAGGGAAGAAAGACGAAAGGGGAGTCAGACAACAGGGAGGAGAGAGTGAGAGGGAGTCAGTGAACAGGGAGGAGAGCACGAGAAGGAACCAGTGAACAGGGAAGAAAGATTGAAATTGGAGTCAGTGAACAGGGAAGAGAGAGTGAGAGGGAGTCAGTGAACAGATGGGAGACAGTGAGAGGGAGTCAGTGAACAGGGAGCAAAGAGTGACAGGGGAGACAGTGAACAGGGCGGAGAGAGTGAGAGGGAGTCAGTGAACTGGGAGGAGTGAGTGAGAGGGAGTCAGTGAATACGGTGGAGAGAGTGAGAGGTAGTCAGTGAACAGGGAAGAATGATTGAAAGGGGATTCAGACAACAGGGAGGAGAGAGTGAGCAGGAGTCAGTGAACAGGGAGGAGAGAGTAAGAGAAGAGTCAGTGAACTGGGAAGAGAGAGTGAGAGTTAGTCAGTGAACAGGGAGGAGATGGTGAGATGGAACTCAGTGAACAGGTGGGAGAGAGTGAGAGGGAATCAGTGAACAGGGAGGCGAGAATCAGAAGGGAGTCAGTGAACAGGGAGGAGAGCGTGAGGTGGTGTCAGTGAACAGGGAGGAGAGAGTGAGAGGGAGTCAGTGAACAGGTGGCAGAGATTGAAACGGAGTCAGTGAAATGGAAGAAGAGAGTGAGAGGGGAGTCAGTGAACAGGGAGGAGAGAGTGAGAAGGATTCGGTGAACAGGGAGGAAAGATTGAGAGGGTGTCAGTGAACAGGGAGGAGAGAGTGAGAGGGATTCTTTGAACAGGTGGGAGAGAGTGAGAGGGGAGTCACTTAACAGGGAAGAGAGAATCAGAGGGAGTCAGCGAACAGGGAGGAGAGAATGTGAGTGAGTCAGTGAACAGGGAGGAGATGGTGAGAGGGGATTCAGATAACACGTGGGAGAGAGTGAGAGGGAATCTGGGAACAGGGAGGATAGAATCAGAAGGGTGTCAGTGAACAGGGAGGAGTGAGAGGGAGTCAATGAACAGGGAAGGGAGAATGAGGGGGTGTCAGTGAACAGGGAGGAGAGAATCAGAGGGGAGTATGTGAACAGGGAAGAGAGAGTGAGAGGGAGCCAGGGAACAGCGAGGAGAGATTGAGACGGGAGTCAGTGAACTGGAGTGAGAGAGTGAGAAGGGAGTCAGTGAACAGGTGCGAGAAAGTTGCAGGGAGTCAGTGAACAGGGAGGAGAGAGTGAGAGGGAGTCAGTGAACAGGGATGAGAGAGTGAGAGGGAGTCAGTGAACAGGGAGGAGAGAGTGAGAGGTAGTCAATGAACAGGGAAAAGAGAGTGAGGGGGTGTCATTGAATAGGGAGGAGAGTGTCAGAGAGCTGTCAGTGAACAGGGAAGAGAACGTGAGAGGCAGCCAGTGAAGAACGAGGAGAGATTGAGAGGGGAGTCAGTGAACAGGAGGGAGAGAGTGAGAGTGGAGTCAGTGAACAGTGAAGAGAGAGTGAGAGGGAATAAGTGAACAGGGAGGAGAGAGTGAGAGGAGAGACACTGAACAAGGAAGAGACAATGAGAGTAGTCAGTGAACAGGGTCGAGAGAGTGAGAGGGAGTCGGTGAACAGGGATTAGATAGTGAGAGGGAGTCACTGAACCGGGAGGAGAGAGTGAGAGGGAGTCAGTGAACTGGGAGGAGTGAGTGAGAGGGAGTCAGTGAATACGGTGGAGAGAGTGAGAGGTAGTCAGTGAACAGGGAAGAATGATTGAAAGGGGATTCAGACAACAGGGAGGAGAGAGTGAGCAGGAGTCAGTGAACAGGGAGGAGAGAGTAAGAGAAGAGTCAGTGAACTGGGAAGAGAGAGTGAGAGTTAGTCAGTGAACAGGGAGGAGATGGTGAGATGGAACTCAGTGAACAGGTGGGAGAGAGTGAGAGGGAATCAGTGAACAGGGAGGCGAGAATCAGAAGGGAGTCAGTGAACAGGGAGGAGAGCGTGAGGTGGTGTCAGTGAACAGGGAGGAGAGAGTGAGAGGGAGTCAGTGAACAGGTGGCAGAGATTGAAACGGAGTCAGTGAAATGGAAGAAGAGAGTGAGAGGGGAGTCAGTGAACAGGGAGGAGAGAGTGAGAAGGATTCGGTGAACAGGGAGGAAAGATTGAGAGGGTGTCAGTGAACAGGGAGGAGAGAGTGAGAGGGATTCTTTGAACAGGTGGGAGAGAGTGAGAGGGGAGTCACTTAACAGGGAAGAGAGAATCAGAGGGAGTCAGCGAACAGGGAGGAGAGAATGTGAGTGAGTCAGTGAACAGGGAGGAGATGGTGAGAGGGGATTCAGATAACACGTGGGAGAGAGTGAGAGGGAATCTGGGAACAGGGAGGATAGAATCAGAAGGGTGTCAGTGAACAGGGAGGAGTGAGAGGGAGTCAATGAACAGGGAAGGGAGAATGAGGGGGTGTCAGTGAACAGGGAGGAGAGAATCAGAGGGGAGTATGTGAACAGGGAAGAGAGAGTGAGAGGGAGCCAGGGAACAGCGAGGAGAGATTGAGACGGGAGTCAGTGAACTGGAGTGAGAGAGTGAGAAGGGAGTCAGTGAACAGGTGCGAGAAAGTTGCAGGGAGTCAGTGAACAGGGAGGAGAGAGTGAGAGGGAGTCAGTGAACAGGGATGAGAGAGTGAGAGGGAGTCAGTGAACAGGGAGGAGAGAGTGAGAGGTAGTCAATGAACAGGGAAAAGAGAGTGAGGGGGTGTCATTGAATAGGGAGGAGAGTGTCAGAGAGCTGTCAGTGAACAGGGAAGAGAACGTGAGAGGCAGCCAGTGAAGAACGAGGAGAGATTGAGAGGGGAGTCAGTGAACAGGAGGGAGAGAGTGAGAGTGGAGTCAGTGAACAGTGAAGAGAGAGTGAGAGGGAATAAGTGAACAGGGAGGAGAGAGTGAGAGGAGAGACACTGAACAAGGAAGAGACAATGAGAGTAGTCAGTGAACAGGGTCGAGAGAGTGAGAGGGAGTCGGTGAACAGGGATTAGATAGTGAGAGGGAGTCACTGAACCGGGAGGAGAGAGTGAGAGGGAGTCAGTGAACAGGGAAGAAAGATTGAAATTGGAGTCAGTGAACAGGGAACAGAGAGCGAGAAGGAGTCAGTGAACAGATGGGAGACAGTGAGAGGGAGTCAGTGAACAGGGAGCAAAGAGTGACAGGGGAGACAGTGAAAAGGGAGGAGAGAGTGATAGGGAGTCATGAACTGGGAGGAGTGAGTGAGAGGGAGTCAGTGAATACGGAGGAGAGAGTGAGAGGTAATCAGTGAACAGGGAAAAAAGATTGGAAGGGGAGTCAGACAACAGGGAGGAGAGAGTGAGAGGGAGTCAGTGAACAGGGAGGAGAGAGTAAGAGGAGAGTCAGTGAACTGGGAAGAGAGAGTGAGAGTTAGTCAGTGAACAGGGAGGAGATGGTGAGATGGAACTCAGTGAACAGGTGGGAGAGAGTGAGAGGGAATCAGTGAACAGGGAGGCGAGAATCAGAAGGGAGTCAGTGAACAGGGAGGAGAGAGTGAGGTGGTGTCAGTGAACAGGGAGGAGAGAGTGAGAGGGAGTGAGTGAACAGGAGGGAGAGATTGAAAGGGAGTCAGTGAAACGGAAGAAGAGAGTGAGAGGGGAGTCAGTGAACAGGGAGGAGAGAGTGAGAGGGAGTCGGTGAACAGGGATTAGATAGTGAGAGGGAGTCACTGATCCGGGAGGAGAGAGTGAGAGGGAGTCAGTGAACTGGGAGGAGAGAGTTAGAGGGAGTAGGTGAACAGGGATTAGATAGTGAGAGGGAGTCAGTGAACAGGGAGGAGAGAGTGAGAGGGGAATCACTGTACAGGTGGGAAGAATGAGAGGGGAGTCAGTGAATAGGTGGGAGAGAGATAGAGGAAGTCAGTGAACAGGGAGGAGAGAGTGAAAGGGATTCAATGAACAGGGAGCAGAGAGTCAGTGGGAGTCATTGAACAGGGCGGTGAGAGTGATAGGGAGCCAGTGAATAGGGAAGAGAGAGTGAGAGGGAGTGAGTTAACTGCCAAGAGAGAGTGAGAGGGAGGCAGTGAACAAGGAGGATAGAGTCAGAAGTGAGTCAGTGAACAGGGATGAGAGAGTGAGAGGGAGTCAGTAAACAAGGAAGAGAGAGTCAGAGGGGAGTCAGTGAACAGGGAAGATAGAGTAAGAGGGTGTCAATGAACATGGAGGAGAGAGTGAGAGTGAGTCAGTAAACAGGGAGGAGGGACTGAGAGGGAGTCAGTGAACAAGGAGGATAGAGTCAGAAGGGAGTCAGTGAACAGGGAGGAGAGATTGAGAGGGAGTCAGTAAACAAGGAAGAGAGAGTCAGAGGGGAGTCAGTGAACAGGGAAGAGAGAGTAAGAGTGTGTCAATGAACAGGGAGGTGAGAGTGAGAGGGTGTCAGTGAACAGGGAGGAGAGAGTGAGAGCGATTCAGTAAACAGGGAAGAGGGAGTGAGCGGGAGTCAGTGAACAGGGAGGAGGAAGTGAGAGGGGAGTCAGTGAACAGGTGGGAGAGAGTTAGAGGAAGTCATTGAACAGGGAGGAGAGAGTGTCAGGGATTCAGTGAACAGGAAGGATAAAGTCAGAAGGGAGTCAGTGAACAGGGAGGAGAGAGTGAGAGGGAGACAGTGAACAAGGAAGAGAGAGTGAGGTGGTGTCAGTGTACAGGGAGGAGAGGGTCAGAGGGGAGTCAGTGAACCGGGAGGAGAGAGTCAGAGGGACGTCAGTGAACAGGGAGGAGAGAGTCAGAGGGGAGTCAGTGAACAGGGAAGAGAGAGTGAGAGGTAGTCAGTGAACAGGGAGGCGAGAGTCAGAGGGAGGTCAATGAACAGAGAAAGAGAGTGAGAGGGTGTCAATGAACAGGGAGGAGGGAGTGAGAGGGTGTCAGTGAACAGGGAGGAGAGAGTGAGAGGGAGTCAGTAAACAGGGAGGAGGGAGTGAGAGGGAGTCAGTTAACAAGGAGGATAGAGTCAGAAGCGAGTCAGTGAACAGGGAGGAGAGATTGAGAGGGAGTCAGTAAACAAGGAAGAGAGAGTAAGAGGGGAGTCAGTGAACAGGGAGGAAAGAGGGAGAGGGAGTCAGTGAACAGGGAGGAGAGAGTGAGAAGGAGTCAGTGAACAGGGAAGAAAGATTGAAAGGGGAGTCAGACAACAGGGAGGAGAGAGTGAGAGGGAGTCAGTGAACAGGGAGGAGAGTGCGAGAAGGAACCAGTGAACAGGGAAGAAAGATTGAAAGGGGAGTCAGTGAACAGGTAAGAGAGAGTGAGATGAACTCAGTGAACAGGTGGGAGAGATTGAGAGGAGTTAGTGAAGGGGGAGAAAAGAGTGAGAGGGAGTCAGTGAACAGGAAAGTGAGAGGGAGAGGGAGTCAGTGAACAGGGAGGAAAGAGTGAGAGGGGTGCCATTGAACAGGGAGGAGAGGTAGAGAGGGAGTCAGTGAACAGATGGGAGGCAGTGAGAGGGAGTCAGTGAACAGGGAGCAGAGATTGAGAGGGAGTCAGTAAACAAGGAAGAGAGAGTCAGAGGGGAGTCAGTGAACAGGGAAGAGAGAGTAAGAGTGTGTCAATGAACAGGGAGGTGAGAGTGAGAGGGTGTCAGTGAACAGGGAGGAGAGAGTGAGAGGGAGTCAGTGAACAAGGAGCAGAGAGTGAGAGGGAGTCAGTGAAGATGGAGGAAACAATGAGAGGGGAGACAGAGAACCAGTGGGATAGAGTGGGAGGGGGAGTCAGTGAACAGGGAAGAGAGAGTGAGAGGGAGTAAGTGAAAAGTGAGGAGAGAGTGAGAGGGAGTCAGTGAATAGGGAGGAGAGTGTAAGAGGGGAGTCAGTGAACAGGGAGGAGAGAGTGAGAGGGTATCAGTGAACTGGGAGGAGTGAGTGAGAGGGAGTCAGTGAATACGGAGGAGAGAGTAAGAGGGGAGTCAGTAACCTGGGAGGAGTGAGTGAGAGGGAGTCAGTGAATACGGAGGAGAGAGTGAGAGGGAGTCAGTGAACAGGGAGGAGAGAGTGAGAGGGAGTCAGTGAACAAGTGGGAGAGATTGAAATGGAATCAGTGAACCGGAAGAAGAGAGTGAGAGGGGAGTCAGTGAACAGGGAGGAGAGAGTGAGAAGGATTCATTGAACAGGGAGGAAAGATTGAGAGGACGTCAGTGAACAGGGAGGAGAGAGTGA
Organism: Carcharodon carcharias; assembly: GCF_017639515.1. Lineage (NCBI taxonomy): Eukaryota > Metazoa > Chordata > Chondrichthyes > Lamniformes > Lamnidae > Carcharodon > Carcharodon carcharias. The sequence continues at coordinate 31,145 of NW_024470840.1, forward strand.
GAGGGATTCAGTGAACAGGTGGGAGTCAGTGAGAGGGAGTCAGTGAACATGGAGGAGAGAGTGAAAGGGAGTCTGTGAACAGGGAGGACAGAGGGAGAGGGGAATAAGTGAACAGGGAGGAAAGCGTAAGAGGGGAGACAGTGAACAGGTGGGAGAGAGTGAGAGGGAGTCAGTGAACAGTGAGGAGAGAGTAAGAGGGGAGTCAGTGAACTGGGAGGAGTGAGTGAGAGGGAGTCAGTGAAGGGGGAGGAAACAATGAGAGGGGAGACAGAGAACCGGTGGGACAGAGTGGGAGGGGGAGTCAGTGAACAGGGAAGAGAGAGTGAGAGGGTGTAAGTGAAAAGTGAGGAGAGACAGCGAGGGAGTCAGTGAACAGGGAGGCGAGAGTAAGAGGGGAGTCAGTGAACAGGGAGGAAAGAGGGAGAGGGAGTCAGTGAACAGGGAGGAGAGAGTGAGAAGGAGTCAGTGAACAGGGAAGAAAGATTGAAAGGGGAGTCAGACAACAGGGAGGAGAGAGTGAGAGGGAGTCAGTGAACAGGGAGGAGAGCACGAGAAGGAACCAGTGAACAGGGAAGAAAGATTGAAAGGGGAGTCAGTGAACAGGGAAGAGAGAGTGAGAGGGAGTCAGTGAACAGATGGGAGACAGTGAGAGGGAGTCAGTGAACAGGGAGCAAAGAGTGACAGGGGAGACAGTGAACAGGGCGGAGAGAGTGAGAGGGAGTCAGTGAACTGGGAGGAGTGAGTGAGAGGGAGTCAGTGAATACGGTGGAGAGAGTGAGAGGTAGTCAGTGAACAGGGAAGAATGATTGAAAGGGGATTCAGACAACAGGGAGGAGAGAGTGAGCAGGAGTCAGTGAACAGGGAGGAGAGAGTAAGAGAAGGGTCAGTGAACTGGGAAGAGAGAGTGAGAGTTAGTCAGTGAACAGGGAGGAGATGGTGAGATGGAACTCAGTGAACAGGTGGGAAAGAGTGAGAGGGAATCAGTGAACAGGCAGGCGAGAATCAGAAGGGAGTCAGTGAACAGGGAGGAGAGTGTAAGGTGATGTCAGTGAACAGGGAGGAGAGAGTGAGAGGGAGTCAGTGAACAGGTGGAAGAGATTGAAAGGGAGTCAGTGAAACGGAAGAAGAGAGTGAGAGGGGAGTCAGTGAACAGGGAGGAGAGAGTGAGGTGGTGTCAGTGAACAGGGAGGATAGAATCAGAAGGGAGTCAGTGAACAGGGAGGAGAGAGTGAGAGGGAGTCAGTGAACAGGGAGGAGAGAGTGAGAGGGAGTCAGTGAACAAGTGGGAGAGATTGAAAGGGAGTCAGTGAACCAGAAGAAGAGAGTGAGAGGGGAGTCAGTGAACAGGGAGGAGAGAGTGAGAAGGATTCGGTGAACAGGGAGGAAAGATTGAGAGGGAGTCAGTGGACAGGGAGGTTAGAGTGAGAGAGGAGTCAGTGAACAGGGAGGAGAGAGTGAGAGGGATTCAGTGAACAGGTGGGAGAGAGTGAGAGGGAGTCAGTGAACAGTGAGGAGAGAGTGAGAGGGAGTCAGTGAACAGGGAGGAGAGAGTGAGAAGGATTCATTGAACAGGGAGGAAAGTTTGAGAGGGAGTCAGTGAACAGGGAGGAGAGAGTGAGAGGGATTCAGTGAACAGGTGGGAATCAGTGAGAGGGAGTCAGTGAACACGGAGGAGAGAGTGAAAGGGAGTCAGTGAACAGGGAGGATGGAGTGAGAGGGGAATAAGTGAACAGGGAGGAAAGCGTAAGAGGGGAGACAGTGAACAGGTGGGAGAGAGTGAGAGCGTGTCAGTGAACAGTGAGGAGAGAGTGAGAGGGAGTCAGTGAAGAGGGAGGAAACAATGAGAGGGGAGACAGAGAACCGGTGGGACAGAGTGGGAGGGAGTCAGTGAACAGGGAGGAGAGAGTGAGAGGGTGTAAGTGAAAAGTGAGGAGAGACAGCGAGGGAGTCAGTGAACAGGGAGGCGAGAGTAAGAGGGGAGTCAGTGAACAGGGAGGAAAGAGGGAGAGGGAGTCAGTGAACAGGGAGGAGAGAGTGAGAAGGAGTCAGTGAACAGGGAAGAAAGACGAAAGGGGAGTCAGACAACAGGGAGCAGAGAGTGAGAGGGAGTCAGTGAACAGGGAGGAGAGCACGAGAAGGAACCAGTGAACAGGGAAGAAAGATTGAAATTGGAGTCAGTGAACAGGGAAGAGAGAGTGAGAGGGAGTCAGTGAACAGATGGGAGACAGTGAGAGGGAGTCAGTGAACAGGGAGCAAAGAGTGACAGGGGAGACAGTGAACAGGGCGGAGAGAGTGAGAGGGAGTCAGTGAACTGGGAGGAGTGAGTGAGAGGGAGTCAGTGAATACGGTGGAGAGAGTGAGAGGTAGTCAGTGATCAGGGAAGAATGATTGAAAGGGGATTCAGACAACAGGGAGGAGAGAGTGAGCAGGAGTCAGTGAACTGGGAAGAGAGAGTGAGAGTTAGTCAGTGAACAGGGAGGAGATGGTGAGATGGAACTCAGTGAACAGGTGGGAGAGAGTGAGAGGGAATCAGTGAACAGGGAGGCGAGAATCAGAAGGGAGTCAGTGAACAGGGAGGAGAGCGTGAGGTGGTGTCAGTGAACAGGGAGGAGAGAGTGAGAGGGAGTCAGTGAACAGGTGGCAGAGATTGAAACGGAGTCAGTGAAATGGAAGAAGAGAGTGAGAGGGGAGTCAGTGAACAGGGAGGAGAGAGTGAGAAGGATTCGGTGAACAGGGAGGAAAGATTGAGAGGGTGTCAGTGAACAGGGAGGAGAGAGTGAGAGGGATTCTTTGAACAGGTGGGAGAGAGTGAGAGGGGAGTCACTTAACAGGGAAGAGAGAATCAGAGGGAAAAAGCGAACAGGGAGGAGAGAATGTGAGTGAGTCAGTGAACAGGGAGGAAATGGTGAGAGGGGATTCAGATAACACGTGGGAGAGAGTGAGAGGGAATCTGGGAACAGGGAGGATAGAATCAGAAGGGTGTCAGTGAACAGGGAGGAGTGAGAGGGAGTCAATGAACAGGGAAGGGAGAATGAGGGGGTGTCAGTGAACAGGGAGGAGAGAATCAGAGGGGAGTATGTGAACAGGGAAGAGAGAGTGAGAGGGAGCCAGGGAACAGCGAGGAGAGATTGAGACGGGAGTCAGTGAACTGGAGTGAGAGAGTGAGAAGGGAGTCAGTAAACAGGTGCGAGAAAGTTGCAGGGAGTCAGTGAACAGGGAGGAGAGAGTGAGAGGGAGTCAGTGAACAGGGATGAGAGAGTGAGAGGGAGTCAGTGAACAGGGAGGAGAGAGTGAGAGGTAGTCAATGAACAGGGAAAAGAGAGTGAGGGGGTGTCATTGAATAGGGAGGAGAGTGTCAGAGAGCTGTCAGTGAACAGGGAAGAGAACGTGAGAGGCAGCCAGTGAAGAACGAGGAGAGATTGAGAGGGGAGTCAGTGAACAGGAGGGAGAGAGTGAGAGTGGAGTCAGTGAACAGTGAAGAGAGAGTGAGAGGGAATAAGTGAACAGGGAGGAGAGAGTGAGAGGAGAGACACTGAACAAGGAAGAGACAATGAGAGTAGTCAGTGAACAGGGTCGAGAGAGTGAGAGGGAGTCGGTGAACAGGGATTAGATAGTGAGAGGGAGTCACTGAACCGGGAGGAGAGAGTGAGAGGGAGTCAGTGAACAGGGAAGAAAGATTGAAATTGGAGTCAGTGAACAGGGAACAGAGAGCGAGAAGGAGTCAGTGAACAGATGGGAGACAGTGAGAGGGAGTCAGTGAACAGGGAGCAAAGAGTGACAGGGGAGACAGTGAAAAGGGAGGAGAGAGTGATAGGGAGTCATGAACTGGGAGGAGTGAGTGAGAGGGAGTCAGTGAATACGGAGGAGAGAGTGAGAGGTAATCAGTGAACAGGGAAAAAAGATTGGAAGGGGAGTCAGACAACAGGGAGGAGAGAGTGAGAGGGAGTCAGTGAACAGGGAGGAGAGAGTAAGAGGAGAGTCAGTGAACTGGGAAGAGAGAGTGAGAGTTAGTCAGTGAACAGGGAGGAGATGGTGAGATGGAACTCAGTGAACAGGTGGGAGAGAGTGAGAGGGAATCAGTGAACAGGGAGGCGAGAATCAGAAGGGAGTCAGTGAACAGGGAGGAGAGAGTGAGGTGGTGTCAGTGAACAGGGAGGAGAGAGTGAGAGGGAGTGAGTGAACAGGAGGGAGAGATTGAAAGGGAGTCAGTGAAACGGAAGAAGAGAGTGAGAGGGGAGTCAGTGAACAGGGAGGAGAGAGTGAGAGGGAGTCGGTGAACAGGGATTAGATAGTGAGAGGGAGTCACTGATCCGGGAGGAGAGAGTGAGAGGGAGTCAGTGAACTGGGAGGAGAGAGTTAGAGGGAGTAGGTGAACAGGGATTAGATAGTGAGAGGGAGTCAGTGAACAGGGAGGAGAGAGTGAGAGGGGAATCACTGTACAGGTGGGAAGAATGAGAGGGGAGTCAGTGAATAGGTGGGAGAGAGATAGAGGAAGTCAGTGAACAGGGAGGAGAGAGTGAAAGGGATTCAATGAACAGGGAGCAGAGAGTCAGTGGGAGTCATTGAACAGGGCGGTGAGAGTGATAGGGAGCCAGTGAATAGGGAAGAGAGAGTGAGAGGGAGTGAGTTAACTGCCAAGAGAGAGTGAGAGGGAGGCAGTGAACAAGGAGGATAGAGTCAGAAGTGAGTCAGTGAACAGGGATGAGAGAGTGAGAGGGAGTCAGTAAACAAGGAAGAGAGAGTCAGAGGGGAGTCAGTGAACAGGGAAGATAGAGTAAGAGGGTGTCAATGAACATGGAGGAGAGAGTGAGAGTGAGTCAGTAAACAGGGAGGAGGGACTGAGAGGGAGTCAGTGAACAAGGAAGATAGAGTCAGAAGGGAGTCAGTGAACAGGGAGGAGAGATTGAGAGGGAGTCAGTAAACAAGGAAGAGAGAGTCAGAGGGGAGTCAGTGAACAGGGAAGAGAGAGTAAGAGTGTGTCAATGAACAGGGAGGTGAGAGTGAGAGGGTGTCAGTGAACAGGGAGGAGAGAGTGAGAGCGATTCAGTAAACAGGGAAGAGGGAGTGAGCGGGAGTCAGTGAACAGGGAGGAGGAAGTGAGAGGGGAGTCAGTGAACAGGTGGGAGAGAGTTAGAGGAAGTCACTGAACAGGGAGGAGAGAGTGTCAGGGATTCAGTGAACAGGAAGGATAAAGTCAGAAGGGAGTCAGTGAACAGGGAGGAGAGAGTGAGAGGGAGACAGTGAACAAGGAAGAGAGAGTGAGGTGGTGTCAGTGTACAGGGAGGAGAGGGTCAGAGGGGAGTCAGTGAACCGGGAGGAGAGAGTCAGAGGGACGTCAGTGAACAGGGAGGAGAGAGTCAGAGGGGAGTCAGTGAACAGGGAAGAGAGAGTGAGAGGTAGTCAGTGAACAGGGAGGCGAGAGTCAGAGGGAGGTCAATGAACAGAGAAAGAGAGTGAGAGGGTGTCAATGAACAGGGAGGAGGGAGTGAGAGGGTGTCAGTGAACAGGGAGGAGAGAGTGAGAGGGAGTCAGTAAACAGGGAGGAGGGAGTGAGAGGGAGTCAGTTAACAAGGAGGATAGAGTCAGAAGCGAGTCAGTGAACAGGGAGGAGAGATTGAGAGGGAGTCAGTAAACAAGGAAGAGAGAGTAAGAGGGGAGTCAGTGAACAGGGAGGAAAGAGGGAGAGGGAGTCAGTGAACAGGGAGGAGAGAGTGAGAAGGAGTCAGTGAACAGGGAAGAAAGATTGAAAGGGGAGTCAGACAACAGGGAGGAGAGAGTGAGAGGGAGTCAGTGAACAGGGAGGAGAGTGCGAGAAGGAACCAGTGAACAGGGAAGAAAGATTGAAAGGGGAGTCAGTGAACAGGTAAGAGAGAGTGAGATGAACTCAGTGAACAGGTGGGAGAGATTGAGAGGAGTTAGTGAAGGGGGAGAAAAGAGTGAGAGGGAGTCAGTGAACAGGAAAGTGAGAGGGAGAGGGAGTCAGTGAACAGGGAGGAAAGAGTGAGAGGGGTGCCATTGAACAGGGAGGAGAGGTAGAGAGGGAGTCAGTGAACAGATGGGAGGCAGTGAGAGGGAGTCAGTGAACAGGGAGCAGAGATTGAGAGGGAGTCAGTAAACAAGGAAGAGAGAGTCAGAGGGGAGTCAGTGAACAGGGAAGAGAGAGTAAGAGTGTGTCAATGAACAGGGAGGTGAGAGTGAGAGGGTGTCAGTGAACAGGGAGGAGAGAGTGAGAGGGAGTCAGTGAACAAGGAGCAGAGAGTGAGAGGGAGTCAGTGAAGATGGAGGAAACAATGAGAGGGGAGACAGAGAACCAGTGGGATAGAGTGGGAGGGGGAGTCAGTGAACAGGGAAGAGAGAGTGAGAGGGAGTAAGTGAAAAGTGAGGAGAGAGTGAGAGGGAGTCAGTGAATAGGGAGGAGAGTGTAAGAGGGGAGTCAGTGAACAGGGAGGAGAGAGTGAGAGGGTATCAGTGAACTGGGAGGAGTGAGTGAGAGGGAGTCAGTGAATACGGAGGAGAGAGTAAGAGGGGAGTCAGTAACCTGGGAGGAGTGAGTGAGAGGGAGTCAGTGAATACGGAGGAGAGAGTGAGAGGGAGTCAGTGAACAGGGAGGAGAGAGTGAGAGGGAGTCAGTGAACAAGTGGGAGAGATTGAAATGGAATCAGTGAACCGGAAGAAGAGAGTGAGAGGGGAGTCAGTGAACAGGGAGGAGAGAGTGAGAAGGATTCATTGAACAGGGAGGAAAGATTGAGAGGAATTCAGTGAACAGGGAGGAGAGAGTGAGAGGGATTCAGTGAACAGGTGGGAGTCAGTGAGAGGGAGTCAGTGAACATGGAGGAGAGAGTGAAAGGGAGTCTGTGAACAGGGAGGACAGAGGGAGAGGGGAATAAGTGAACAGGGAGGAAAGCGTAAGAGGGGAGACAGTGAACAGGTGGGAGAGAGTGAGAGGGAGTCAGTGAACAGTGAGGAGAGAGTAAGAGGGGAGTCAGTGAACTGGGAGGAGTGAGTGAGAGGGAGTCAGTGAAGGGGGAGGAAACAATGAGAGGGGAGACAGAGAACCGGTGGGACAGAGTGGGAGGGGGAGTCAGTGAACAGGGAAGAGAGAGTGAGAGGGTGTAAGTGAAAAGTGAGGAGAGACAGCGAGGGAGTCAGTGAACAGGGAGGCGAGAGTAAGAGGGGAGTCAGTGAACAGGGAGGAAAGAGGGAGAGGGAGTCAGTGAACAGGGAGGAGAGAGTGAGAAGGAGTCAGTGAACAGGGAAGAAAGATTGAAAGGGGAGTCAGACAACAGGGAGGAGAGAGTGAGAGGGAGTCAGTGAACAGGGAGGAGATGGTGAGAGGGGATTCAGATAACACGTGGGAGAGAGTGAGAGGGAATCTGGGAACAGGGAGGATAGAATCAGAAGGGTGTCAGTGAACAGGGAGGAGTGAGAGGGAGTCAATGAACAGGGAAGGGAGAATGAGGGGGTGTCAGTGAACAGGGAGGAGAGAATCAGAGGGGAGTATGTGAACAGGGAAGAGAGAGTGAGAGGGAGCCAGGGAACAGCGAGGAGAGATTGAGACGGGAGTCAGTGAACTGGAGTGAGAGAGTGTGAAGGGAGTCAGTGAACAGGTGCGAGAAAGTTGCAGGGAGTCAGTGAACAGGGAGGAGAGAGTGAGAGGGAGTCAGTGAACAGGGATGAGAGAGTGAGAGGGAGTCAGTGAACAGGGAGGAGAGAGTGAGAGGTAGTCAATGAACAGGGAAAAGAGAGTGAGGGGGTGTCATTGAATAGGGAGGAGAGTGTCAGAGAGCTGTCAGTGAACAGGGAAGAGAACGTGAGAGGCAGCCAGTGAAGAACGAGGAGAGATTGAGAGGGGAGTCAGTGAACAGGAGGGAGAGAGTGAGAGTGGAGTCAGTGAACAGTGAAGAGAGAGTGAGAGGGAATAAGTGAACAGGGAGGAGAGAGTGAGAGGAGAGACACTGAACAAGGAAGAGACAATGAGAGTAGTCAGTGAACAGGGTCGAGAGAGTGAGAGGGAGTCGGTGAACAGGGATTAGATAGTGAGAGGGAGTCACTGAACCGGGAGGAGAGAGTGAGAGGGAGTCAGTGAACAGGGAAGAAAGATTGAAATTGGAGTCAGTGAACAGGGAACAGAGAGCGAGAAGGAGTCAGTGAACAGATGGGAGACAGTGAGAGGGAGTCAGTGAACAGGGAGCAAAGAGTGACAGGGGAGACAGTGAAAAGGGAGGAGAGAGTGATAGGGAGTCATGAACTGGGAGGAGTGAGTGAGAGGGAGTCAGTGAATACGGAGGAGAGAGTGAGAGGTAATCAGTGAACAGGGAAAAAAGATTGGAAGGGGAGTCAGACAACAGGGAGGAGAGAGTGAGAGGGAGTCAGTGAACAGGGAGGAGAGAGTAAGAGGAGAGTCAGTGAACTGGGAAGAGAGAGTGAGAGTTAGTCAGTGAACAGGGAGGAGATGGTGAGATGGAACTCAGTGAACAGGTGGGAGAGAGTGAGAGGGAATCAGTGAACAGGGAGGCGAGAATCAGAAGGGAGTCAGTGAACAGGGAGGAGAGAGTGAGGTGGTGTCAGTGAACAGGGAGGAGAGAGTGAGAGGGAGTGAGTGAACAGGAGGGAGAGATTGAAAGGGAGTCAGTGAAACGGAAGAAGAGAGTGAGAGGGGAGTCAGTGAACAGGGAGGAGAGAGTGAGAGGGAGTCTTTGAACAGGGATTAGATAGTGAGAGGGAGTCACTGATCCGGGAGGAGAGAGTGAGAGGGAGTCAGTGAACTGGGAGGAGAGAGTTAGAGGGAGTAGGTGAACAGGGATTAGATAGTGAGAGGGAGTCAGTGAACAGGGAGGAGAGAGTGAGAGGGGAATCACTGTACAGGTGGGAAGAATGAGAGGGGAGTCAGTGAATAGGTGGGAGAGAGATAGAGGAAGTCAGTGAACAGGGAGGAGAGAGTGAAAGGGATTCAATGAACAGGGAGCAGAGAGTCAGTGGGAGTCATTGAACAGGGCGGTGAGAGTGATAGGGAGCCAGTGAATAGGGAAGAGAGAGTGAGAGGGAGTGAGTTAACTGCCAAGAGAGAGTGAGAGGGAGGCAGTGAACAAGGAGGATAGAGTCAGAAGTGAGTCAGTGAACAGGGATGAGAGAGTGAGAGGGAGTCAGTAAACAAGGAAGAGAGAGTCAGAGGGGAGTCAGTGAACAGGGAAGATAGAGTAAGAGGGTGTCAATGAACATGGAGGAGAGAGTGAGAGTGAGTCAGTAAACAGGGAGGAGGGACTGAGAGGGAGTCAGTGAACAAGGAAGATAGAGTCAGAAGGGAGTCAGTGAACAGGGAGGAGAGATTGAGAGGGAGTCAGTAAACAAGGAAGAGAGAGTCAGAGGGGAGTCAGTGAACAGGGAAGAGAGAGTAAGAGTGTGTCAATGAACAGGGAGGTGAGAGTGAGAGGGTGTCAGTGAACAGGGAGGAGAGAGTGAGAGCGATTCAGTAAACAGGGAAGAGGGAGTGAGCGGGAGTCAGTGAACAGGGAGGAGGAAGTGAGAGGGGAGTCAGTGAACAGGTGGGAGAGAGTTAGAGGAAGTCACTGAACAGGGAGGAGAGAGTGTCAGGGATTCAGTGAACAGGAAGGATAAAGTCAGAAGGGAGTCAGTGAACAGGGAGGAGAGAGTGAGAGGGAGACAGTGAACAAGGAAGAGAGAGTGAGGTGGTGTCAGTGTACAGGGAGGAGAGGGTCAGAGGGGAGTCAGTGAACCGGGAGGAGAGAGTCAGAGGGACGTCAGTGAACAGGGAGGAGAGAGTCAGAGGGGAGTCAGTGAACAGGGAAAGAGAGTGAGAGGGTGTCAATGAACAGGGAGGAGGGAGTGAGAGGGTGTCAGTGAACAGGGAGGAGAGAGTGAGAGGGAGTCAGTAAACAGGGAGGAGGGAGTGAGAGGGAGTCAGTTAACAAGGAGGATAGAGTCAGAAGCGAGTCAGTGAACAGGGAGGAGAGATTGAGAGGGAGTCAGTAAACAAGGAAGAGAGAGTAAGAGGGGAGTCAGTGAACAGGGAGGAAAGAGGGAGAGGGAGTCAGTGAACAGGGAGGAGAGAGTGAGAAGGAGTCAGTGAACAGGGAAGAAAGATTGAAAGGGGAGTCAGACAACAGGGAGGAGAGAGTGAGAGGGAGTCAGTGAACAGGGAGGAGAGTGCGAGAAGGAACCAGTGAACAGGGAAGAAAGATTGAAAGGGGAGTCAGTGAACAGGTAAGAGAGAGTGAGATGAACTCAGTGAACAGGTGGGAGAGATTGAGAGGAGTTAGTGAAGGGGGAGAAAAGAGTGAGAGGGAGTCAGTGAACAGGAAAGTGAGAGGGAGAGGGAGTCAGTGAACAGGGAGGAAAGAGTGAGAGGGGTGCCATTGAACAGGGAGGAGAGGTAGAGAGGGAGTCAGTGAACAGATGGGAGGCAGTGAGAGGGAGTCAGTGAACAGGGAGCAGAGATTGAGAGGGAGTCAGTAAACAAGGAAGAGAGAGTCAGAGGGGAGTCAGTGAACAGGGAAGAGAGAGTAAGAGTGTGTCAATGAACAGGGAGGTGAGAGTGAGAGGGTGTCAGTGAACAGGGAGGAGAGAGTGAGAGGGAGTCAGTGAACAAGGAGCAGAGAGTGAGAGGGAGTCAGTGAAGATGGAGGAAACAATGAGAGGGGAGACAGAGAACCAGTGGGATAGAGTGGGAGGGGGAGTCAGTGAACAGGGAAGAGAGAGTGAGAGGGAGTAAGTGAAAAGTGAGGAGAGAGTGAGAGGGAGTCAGTGAATAGGGAGGAGAGTGTAAGAGGGGAGTCAGTGAACAGGGAGGAGAGAGTGAGAGGGTATCAGTGAACTGGGAGGAGTGAGTGAGAGGGAGTCAGTGAATACGGAGGAGAGAGTAAGAGGGGAGTCAGTAACCTGGGAGGAGTGAGTGAGAGGGAGTCAGTGAATACGGAGGAGAGAGTGAGAGGGAGTCAGTGAACAGGGAGGAGAGAGTGAGAGGGAGTCAGTGAACAAGTGGGAGAGATTGAAATGGAATCAGTGAACCGGAAGAAGAGAGTGAGAGGGGAGTCAGTGAACAGGGAGGAGAGAGTGAGAAGGATTCATTGAACAGGGAGGAAAGATTGAGAGGACGTCAGTGAACAGGGAGGAGAGAGTGAGAGGGATTCAGTGAACAGGTGGGAGTCAGTGAGAGGGAGTCAGTGAACATGGAGGAGAGAGTGAAAGGGAGTCTGTGAACAGGGAGGACAGAGGGAGAGGGGAATAAGTGAACAGGGAGGAAAGCGTAAGAGGGGAGACAGTGAACAGGTGGGAGAGAGTGAGAGGGAGTCAGTGAACAGTGAGGAGAGAGTAAGAGGGGAGTCAGTGAACTGGGAGGAGTGAGTGAGAGGGAGTCAGTGAAGGGGGAGGAAACAATGAGAGGGGAGACAGAGAACCGGTGGGACAGAGTGGGAGGGGGAGTCAGTGAACAGGGAAGAGAGAGTGAGAGGGTGTAAGTGAAAAGTGAGGAGAGACAGCGAGGGAGTCAGTGAACAGGGAGGAGAGAGTAAGAGGGGAGTCAGTGAACAGGGAGGAAAGAGGGAGAGGGAGTCAGTGAACAGGGAGGAGAGAGTGAGAAGGAGTCAGTGAACAGGGAAGAAAGATTGAAAGGGGAGTCAGACAACAGGGAGGAGAGAGTGAGAGGGAGTCAGTGAACAAGTGGGAGAGATTGAAAGGGAGTCAGTGAACCAGAAGAAGAGAGTGAGAGGGGAGTCAGTGAACAGGGAGGAGAGAGTGAGAAGGATTCGGTGAACAGGGAGGAAAGATTGAGAGGGAGTCAGTGGACAGGGAGGTTAGAGTGAGAGAGGAGTCAGTGAACAGGGAGGAGAGAGTGAGAGGGATTCAGTGAACAGGTGGGAGAGAGTGAGAGGGAGTCAGTGAACAGTGAGGAGAGAGTGAGAGGGAGTCAGTGAACAGGGAGGAGAGAGTGAGAAGGATTCATTGAACAGGGAGGAAAGTTTGAGAGGGAGTCAGTGAACAGGGAGGAGAGAGTGAGAGGGATTCAGTGAACAGGTGGGAATCAGTGAGAGGGAGTCAGTGAACACGGAGGAGAGAGTGAAAGGGAGTCAGTGAACAGGGAGGATGGAGTGAGAGGGGAATAAGTGAACAGGGAGGAAAGCGTAAGAGGGGAGACAGTGAACAGGTGGGAGAGAGTGAGAGCGTGTCAGTGAACAGTGAGGAGAGAGTGAGAGGGAGTCAGTGAACAAGGAGCAGAGAGTGAGAGGGAGTCAGTGAAGAGGGAGGAAACAATGAGAGGGGAGACAGAGAACCGGTGGGACAGAGTGGGAGGGAGTCAGTGAACAGGGAGGAGAGAGTGAGAGGGTGTAAGTGAAAAGTGAGGAGAGACAGCGAGGGAGTCAGTGAACAGGGAGGCGAGAGTAAGAGGGGAGTCAGTGAACAGGGAGGAAAGAGGGAGAGGGAGTCAGTGAACAGGGAGGAGAGAGTGAGAAGGAGTCAGTGAACAGGGAAGAAAGACGAAAGGGGAGTCAGACAACAGGGAGGAGAGAGTGAGTGGGAGTCAGTGAACAGGGAGGAGAGCACGAGAAGGAACCAGTGAACAGGGAAGAAAGATTGAAATTGGAGTCAGTGAACAGGGAAGAGAGAGTGAGAGGGAGTCAGTGAACAGATGGGAGACAGTGAGAGGGAGTCAGTGAACAGGGAGCAAAGAGTGACAGGGGAGACAGTGAACAGGGCGGAGAGAGTGAGAGGGAGTCAGTGAACTGGGAGGAGTGAGTGAGAGGGAGTCAGTGAATACGGTGGAGAGAGTGAGAGGTAGTCAGTGAACAGGGAAGAATGATTGAAATGGGATTCAGACAACAGGGAGGAGAGAGTGAGCAGGAGTCAGTGAACAGGGAGGAGAGAGTAAGAGAAGAGTCAGTGAACTGGGAAGAGAGAGTGAGAGTTAGTCAGTGAACAGGGAGGAGATGGTGAGATGGAACTCAGTGAACAGGTGGGAGAGAGTGAGAGGGAATCAGTGAACAGGGAGGCGAGAATCAGAAGGGAGTCAGTGAACAGGGAGGCGAGAATCAGAAGGGAGTCAGTGAACAGGGAGGAGAGCGTGAGGTGGTGTCAGTGAACAGGGAGGAGAGAGTGAGAGGGAGTCAGTGAACAGGTGGCAGAGATTGAAACGGAGTCAGTGAAATGGAAGAAGAGAGTGAGAGGGGAGTCAGTGAACAGGGAGGAGAGAGTGAGAAGGATTCGGTGAACAGGGAGGAAAGATTGAGAGGGTGTCAGTGAACAGGGAGGAGAGAGTGAGAGGGATTCTTTGAACAGGTGGGAGAGAGTGAGAGGGGAGTCACTTAACAGGGAAGAGAGAATCAGAGGGAGTCAGCGAACAGGGAGGAGAGAATGTGAGTGAGTCAGTGAACAGGGAGGAGATGGTGAGAGGGGATTCAGATAACACGTGGGAGAGAGTGAGAGGGAATCTGGGAACAGGGAGGATAGAATCAGAAGGGTGTCAGTGAACAGGGAGGAGTGAGAGGGAGTCAATGAACAGGGAAGGGAGAATGAGGGGGTGTCAGTGAACAGGGAGGAGAGAATCAGAGGGGAGTATGTGAACAGGGAAGAGAGAGTGAGAGGGAGCCAGGGAACAGCGAGGAGAGATTGAGACGGGAGTCAGTGAACTGGAGTGAGAGAGTGAGAAGGGAGTCAGTGAACAGGTGCGAGAAAGTTGCAGGGAGTCAGTGAACAGGGAGGAGAGAGTGAGAGGGAGTCAGTGAACAGGGATGAGAGAGTGAGAGGGAGTCAGTGAACAGGGAGGAGAGAGTGAGAGGGAGTCGGTGAACAGGGAGAAGAGGGTGAGAGGGAGTCAGTGAACAGGGAGGAGAGAGTGAGAGGTAGCCAGTGAAGAACGAGGAGAGATTGAGAGGGGAGTCAGTGAACAGGAGGGAGAGAGTGAGAGTGGAGTCAGTGAACAGTGAAGAGAGAGTTAGAGGGAATAAGTGAACAGGGAGGAGAGAGTGAGAGGAGAGACACTGAACAAGGAAGAGACAATGAGAGTAGTCAGTTAACAGGGTCGAGAGAGTGAGAGGGAGTCGGTGAACAGGGATTAGATAGTGAGAGGGAGTCACTGAACCGGGAGGAGAGAGTGAGAGGGAGTCAGTGAACAGGGAAGAAAGATTGAAATTGTAGTCAGTGAACAGGGAACAGAGAGCGAGAAGGAGTCAGTGAACAGATGGGAGACAGTGAGAGGGAGTCAGTGAACAGGGAGCAAAGAGTGACAGGGGAGACAGTGAAAAGGGAGGAGAGAGTGATAGGGAGTCATGAACTGTGAGGAGTGAGTGAGAGGGAGTCAGTGAATACGGAGGATAGAGTGAGAGGTAATCAGTGAACAGGGAAAAAAGATTGGAAGGGGTGTCAGACAACAGGGAGGAGAGAGTGAGAGGGAGTCAGTGAACAGGGAGGAGAGAGTAAGAGGAGAGTCAGTGAACTGGGAAGAGAGAGTGAGAGTTAGTCAGTGAACAGGGAGGAGATGGTGAGATGGAACTCAGTGAACAGGTGGGAGAGAGTGAGAGGGAATCAGTGAACAGGGAGGCGAGAATCAGAAGGGAGTCAGTGAACAGGGAGGAGAGAGTGAGGTGGTGTCAGTGAACAGGGAGGAGAGAGTGAGAGGGAGTGAGTGAACAGGAGGGAGAGATTGAAAGGGAGTCAGTGAAACGGAAGAAGAGAGTGAGAGGGGAGTCAGTGAACAGGGAGGAGAGAGTGAGAGGGAGTCTTTGAACAGGGATTAGATAGTGAGAGGGAGTCACTGATCCGGGAGGAGAGAGTGAGAGGGAGTCAGTGAACTGGGAGGAGAGAGTTAGAGGGAGTAGGTGAACAGGGATTAGATAGTGAGAGGGAGTCAGTGAACAGGGAGGAGAGAGTGAGAGGGGAATCACTGTACAGGTGGGAAGAATGAGAGGGGAGTCAGTGAATAGGTGGGAGAGAGATAGAGGAAGTCAGTGAACAGGGAGGAGAGAGTGAAAGGGATTCAATGAACAGGGAGCAGAGAGTCAGTGGGAGTCATTGAACAGGGCGGTGAGAGTGATAGGGAGCCAGTGAATAGGGAAGAGAGAGTGAGAGGGAGTGAGTTAACTGCCAAGAGAGAGTGAGAGGGAGGCAGTGAACAAGGAGGATAGAGTCAGAAGTGAGTCAGTGAACAGGGATGAGAGAGTGAGAGGGAGTCAGTAAACAAGGAAGAGAGAGTCAGAGGGGAGTCAGTGAACAGGGAAGATAGAGTAAGAGGGTGTCAATGAACATGGAGGAGAGAGTGAGAGTGAGTCAGTAAACAGGGAGGAGGGACTGAGAGGGAGTCAGTGAACAAGGAAGATAGAGTCAGAAGGGAGTCAGTGAACAGGGAGGAGAGATTGAGAGGGAGTCAGTAAACAAGGAAGAGAGAGTCAGAGGGGAGTCAGTGAACAGGGAAGAGAGAGTAAGAGTGTGTCAATGAACAGGGAGGTGAGAGTGAGAGGGTGTCAGTGAACAGGGAGGAGAGAGTGAGAGCGATTCAGTAAACAGGGAAGAGGGAGTGAGCGGGAGTCAGTGAACAGGGAGGAGGAAGTGAGAGGGGAGTCAGTGAACAGGTGGGAGAGAGTTAGAGGAAGTCATTGAACAGGGAGGAGAGAGTGTCAGGGATTCAGTGAACAGGAAGGATAAAGTCAGAAGGGAGTCAGTGAACAGGGAGGAGAGAGTGAGAGGGAGACAGTGAACAAGGAAGAGAGAGTGAGGTGGTGTCAGTGTACAGGGAGGAGAGGGTCAGAGGGGAGTCAGTGAACCGGGAGGAGAGAGTCAGAGGGACGTCAGTGAACAGGGAGGAGAGAGTCAGAGGGGAGTCAGTGAACAGGGAAGAGAGAGTGAGAGGTAGTCAGTGAACAGGGAGGCGAGAGTCAGAGGGAGGTCAATGAACAGAGAAAGAGAGTGAGAGGGTGTCAATGAACAGGGAGGAGGGAGTGAGAGGGTGTCAGTGAACAGGGAGGAGAGAGTGAGAGGGAGTCAGTAAACAGGGAGGAGGGAGTGAGAGGGAGTCAGTTAACAAGGAGGATAGAGTCAGAAGCGAGTCAGTGAACAGGGAGGAGAGATTGAGAGGGAGTCAGTAAACAAGGAAGAGAGAGTAAGAGGGGAGTCAGTGAACAGGGAGGAAAGAGGGAGAGGGAGTCAGTGAACAGGGAGGAGAGAGTGAGAAGGAGTCAGTGAACAGGGAAGAAAGATTGAAAGGGGAGTCAGACAACAGGGAGGAGAGAGTGAGAGGGAGTCAGTGAACAGGGAGGAGAGTGCGAGAAGGAACCAGTGAACAGGGAAGAAAGATTGAAAGGGGAGTCAGTGAACAGGTAAGAGAGAGTGAGATGAACTCAGTGAACAGGTGGGAGAGATTGAGAGGAGTTAGTGAAGGGGGAGAAAAGAGTGAGAGGGAGTCAGTGAACAGGAAAGTGAGAGGGAGAGGGAGTCAGTGAACAGGGAGGAAAGAGTGAGAGGGGTGCCATTGAACAGGGAGGAGAGGTAGAGAGGGAGTCAGTGAACAGATGGGAGGCAGTGAGAGGGAGTCAGTGAACAGGGAGCAGAGATTGAGAGGGAGTCAGTAAACAAGAAAGAGAGAGTCAGAGGGGAGTCAGTGAACAGGGAAGAGAGAGTAAGAGTGTGTCAATGAACAGGGAGGTGAGAGTGAGAGGGTGTCAGTGAACAGGGAGGAGAGAGTGAGAGGGAGTCAGTGAACAAGGAGCAGAGAGTGAGAGGGAGTCAGTGAAGATGGAGGAAACAATGAGAGGGGAGACAGAGAACCAGTGGGATAGAGTGGGAGGGGGAGTCAGTGAACAGGGAAGAGAGAGTGAGAGGGAGTAAGTGAAAAGTGAGGAGAGAGTGAGAGGGAGTCAGTGAATAGGGAGGAGAGTGTAAGAGGGGAGTCAGTGAACAGGGAGGAGAGAGTGAGAGGGTATCAGTGAACTGGGAGGAGTGAGTGAGAGGGAGTCAGTGAATACGGAGGAGAGAGTAAGAGGGGAGTCAGTAACCTGGGAGGAGTGAGTGAGAGGGAGTCAGTGAATACGGAGGAGAGAGTGAGAGGGAGTCAGTGAACAGGGAGGAGAGAGTGAGAGGGAGTCAGTGAACAAGTGGGAGAGATTGAAATGGAATCAGTGAACCGGAAGAAGAGAGTGAGAGGGGAGTCAGTGAACAGGGAGGAGAGAGTGAGAAGGATTCATTGAACAGGGAGGAAAGATTGAGAGGACGTCAGTGAACAGGGAGGAGAGAGTGAGAGGGATTCAGTGAACAGGTGGGAGTCAGTGAGAGGGAGTCAGTGAACATGGAGGAGAGAGTGAAAGGGAGTCTGTGAACAGGGAGGACAGAGGGAGAGGGGAATAAGTGAACAGGGAGGAAAGCGTAAGAGGGGAGACAGTGAACAGGTGGGAGAGAGTGAGAGGGAGTCAGTGAACAGTGAGGAGAGAGTAAGAGGGGAGTCAGTGAACTGGGAGGAGTGAGTGAGAGGGAGTCAGTGAAGGGGGAGGAAACAATGAGAGGGGAGACAGAGAACCGGTGGGACAGAGTGGGAGGGGGAGTCAGTGAACAGGGAAGAGAGAGTGAGAGGGTGTAAGTGAAAAGTGAGGAGAGACAGCGAGGGAGTCAGTGAACAGGGAGGAGAGAGTAAGAGGGGAGTCAGTGAACAGGGAGGAAAGAGGGAGAGGGAGTCAGTGAACAGGGAGGAGAGAGTGAGAAGGAGTCAGTGAACAGGGAAGAAAGATTGAAATGGGAGTCAGACAACAGGGAGGAGAGAGTGAGAGGGAGTCAGTGAACAGGGAGGTGAGCGCGAGAAGGAACCAGTGAACAGGGAAGAAAGATTGAAAGGGGAGTCAGTGAACAGGGAAGAGAGAGTGAGAGGGTGTAAGTGAAAAGTGAGGAGAGACAGCGAGGGAGTCAGTGAACAGGGAGGAGAGAGTAAGAGGGGAGTCAGTGAACAGGGAGGAGAGAGTGAGAGGGAGTCAGTGAACAGGGAGGTGAGCGCGAGAAGGAACCAGTGAACAGGGAAGAAAGATTGAAAGGGGAGTCAGTGAACAAGGGAAGAGAGAGTGAGAGGGAGTCAGTGAACAGATGGGAAACAGTGAGAGGGAGTCAGTGTACAGGGAGGAGTGAGTGAGAGGCAGTCAGTGAATACGGAGGAGAGAGTGAGAGGTAGTCAGTGAACAGGGAAGAATGATTGAAAGGGGATTCAGACAACAGGGAGGAGAGAGTGAGAGGGAGTCAGTGAACAGGGAGTAGAGAGTAAGAGGAGTCAGTGAACTGGGAAGAGAGAGTGAGAGTTAGTCAGTGAACAGGGAGGAGATGGTGAGATGGAACTCAGTGAACAGGTGGGAGAGAGTGAGAGGGAATCAGTGAACAGGGGGGCGAGAATCAGATGGGAGTCAGTGAACAGGGAGGAGAGAGTGAGGTGGTGTCAGTGAACAGGGAGGAGAGAGTGAGAAGGATTCGGTGAACAGGGAGGAATGATTGAGAGGGAGTCAGTGAACAGGGAGGAGAGAGTGAGAGGGGAGTCACTGAACAGGGAGGAGAGAGTCAGAGGGAGTCAGTGAACAGGGAGGAGAGAATGTGAGTGAGTCAGTGAACAGGGAGGAGATGGTGAGAGGGGATTCAGATAATACGTGGGAGAGAGTGAGAGGGAATCTGTGAACAGGGAGGATGGAATCAGAAGGGGGTTAGTGAACAGGGAGGAGTGAGAGGGAGTCAATGAACAGGGAAGGGAGAATGAGGGGGTGTCAGTGAACAGGGAGGAGAGAATCAGAGGGGAGTATGTGAACAGGGAAGAGAGAGTGAGAGGGAGCCAGGGAACAGCGAGGAGAGATTGAGAGGGGAGTCAGTGAACTGGAAGGAGAGAGTGAGAAGGAAGTCAGTGAACAGGTGCGAGAAAGTTGCAGGTAGTCAGTGAACAGGGAGGAGAGAGTGAGAGGGAGTCAGTGAACAGGGAGGAGAGAGTGAGAGGGAGTCATTGAACAGGGAGGAGAGAGTGAGAGGGAGTCGGTGAACAGAGAGAAGAAGGTGAGAGGGAGTCACTGAACAGGGAGGAGAGAGTGAGAGGTAGTCTATGAACAGGGAAGAGAGAGTGAGGGGGTTTCATTGAATAGGGAGGAGAGTGTCAGAGAGGTGTCAGTGAACAGGGAAGAGAACGTGACAGGCAGCCAGTGAAGAACGAGGAGAGATTGGGAGGGGAGTCAGTGAACAGGAGGGAGAGAGTGAGAGTGGAGTTAATGAACAGGGAAGAGAGAGTGAGAGGGAATAAGTGAACAGGGAGGAGAGAGTGAGAGGAGAGACACTGAACAATGTGGAGAGATTGAGAGTAGTCACTGAACAGGGACGAGAGAGTGAGAGGGATTTGGTGAACAGGGATTAGATAGTGAGAGGGAGTCACTGAACCGAGAGGAGAGAGTGAGAGGGAGTCAGTGAAGAGGGAGGAGAGAGTTAGAGGGAGTAAGTGAACAGGGATTAGATAGTGAGAGGGAGTCAGTGAACAGGGAGGAGAGAGTGAGAGGGGAATCAGTGTACAGGTGGGACGAATGAGAGTGGAGTCAGTGAATAGGTGGAAGAGAGATAGAGGAAGTCAGTGAACAGGGAGGAGAGAGTGAAAGGGATTCAATGAACAGGGAGCAGAGAGTCAGTGGGAGTCATTGAACAGGGCGGTGAGAGTGATAGGGAGCAAGTGAATAGGGAAGAGAGAGTGAGAGGGAGTCAGTAAACAGGGAGGAGGGAGTGAGAGGGAGTCAGTGAACAAGGAGGATAGAGTCAGAACGGAGTCAGTGAACAGGGAGGAGAGATTGAGAGGGAGTCAGTAAACAAGGAAGAGAGAGTCAGAGGGGAGTCAGTGAACAGGGAAGAGAGAGTGAGAGGTAGTCAGTGAACAGAGAGGAGAGAGTCAGAGGGGAGTCAATGAACAGAGAAAGAGAGTGAGAGGGTGTCAATGAACAGGGATGATAGAGTGTGAGGGTGTCAGTGAACAGGGAGGAGAGAGTGAGAGGGAGTCAGTAAACAGGGAGGAGGGAGTGAGAGGGAGCCAGTGAGCAAGGAAGAGAGAGTGATAGGTAGTCAGTGAACAGGTAGGAGAGAGTCAGAGGGGATTCAGTGAACAGGGAAGAGAGAGTGAGAAGTAGTCAGTGAACAGGGAGGAGAGAGTGAGAGGTAGTCAGTGAACAGGGAGGAGTTGGTGAGATTGGATACAGTGAACAGGTGGGAGAGAGTGGGAGGGAATCAGTGAACAGGGAGGATAGAATCAGAAGGGAGTCTGTGAACAGGGAGGAGAGAGTGAGGTGGTGTCAGTGAACAGGGAGGATAGAATAAGAAGGGAGTCAGTGAACAGGGAGGTGAGAGTGAGAGGGAGTCAGTGAACAGGGTGGAGAGAGTGATAGGGAGTCAGTGAACAAGTGGGAGAGATTGAAAGGGAGTCAGAGAACCGGAAGAAGAGAGTGAGAGGGGAGTCAGTGAACAGGGAGGAGAGAGTGAGAAGGATTCATTGAACAGGGAGGAATGATTGAGAGGGAGTCAGTGAACAGGGAGGAAAGAGTGAGAGAGGAGTCAGTGAACAGGGAGGAGAGAGTGAGAGGGATTCAGTGAACAGGTGGGAGCCAGTGAGAGGGAGTCAGTGAACACGGAGGAAAGAGTGAAAGGGACTGAGTGAACGGGGAGGACAGAGTGAGAGGGGAATAAGTGAACAGGGAGGAAAGCGTAAGAGGGGAGACAGTGAACAGGTGGGAGAGAGTGAGAGGAGTCAGTGAACAGTGAGGAGAGAGTGAGAGGGAGTCAGTGAACAAGGAGCAGAGAGTGAGAGGGAGTCAGTGAAGAGGGAGGAAACAATGAGAGGGGAGACAGAGAACCGGTGGGACAGAGTGGGAGGGGGAGTCAGTGAACAGGGAAGAGAGAGTGAGAGGGTGTAAGTGAAAAGTGAGGAGAGACAACGAGTGAGTCAGTGAACAGGGAGGAGAGAGTGAGAGGGGAGTCAGTGAACAGGGAGGAAAGAGGGAGAGGGAGTCAGTGAACATCGAGGAGAGAGTGAGAAGGAGTCAGTGAACAGGGAAGAAAGATTGAAATGGGAGTCAGACAACAGGGAGGAGAGAGTGAGAGGGAGTCAGTGAACAGGGAGGAGAGCGCGAGAAGGAACCAGTGAACAGGGAAGAATGATTGAAATTGGAGTCAGTGAACTGGGAAGAGAGAGTGAGAGGGAGTCAGTGAACAGATGGGAGAGAGTGAGAGGGAGTCAGTGAACAGGGAGCAAAGAGTGACAGGGGAGACAGTGAACAGGGAGGAGTGAGTGAGAGGGAGTCAGTGAATACGGAGGAGAGAGTGAGAGGTTGTCAGTGAACTGGGAAGAATGATTGAAAGGGGAGTCAGACAACAGGGAGGTGGGAGTGAGACGGAGTCAGTGAACAGGGAGGAGAGAGTAAGAGGAGAGTCAGTGAACTGGGAAGAGAGAGTGAGAGTTAGTCAGTGAACAGGGAGGAGATGGTGAGATGGAACTCAGTGAACAGGTGGGAGAGAGTGAGAGGGAATCAGTGAACAGGGAGGCCAGAATCAGAAAGGAGTCAGTGAACAGGGAGGAGAGAGTGAGGTGGTGTCAGTGAACAGGGAGGAGAGAGTGAGAGGGAGTCAGTGAACTGGAGGGAGAGATTGAAAGGGAGTCAGTGAAACGGAAGAAGAGAGTGAGAGGGGAGTCAGTGAACAGGGAGGAGAGAATGAGAGGGCGTCGGTGAACAGGGATTAGATAGTGAGAGGGAGTCACTGAATCGGGAGGAGAGAGTGAGAGGGAGTCAGTGAACTGGGAGGAGAGAGTTAGAGGGAGTAGGTGAACAGGGATTAGATAGTGAGAGGGAGTCAGTGAACAGGGAGTAGAGAGTGAGAGGGGAATCAGTGTACAGGTGGGAAGAATGAGAGGGGAGTCAGTGAATAGGTGGGAGAGAGATAGAGGAAGTCAGTGAACAGGGAGGAGAGAGTGAAAGGGATTCAATGAACAGGGAGCAGAGAGTCAGTGGGAGTCATTGAACAGGGCGGTGAGAGTGATAGGGAGCCAGTGAATAGGGAAGAGAGAGTGAGAGGGAGTGAGTTAACTGCCAAGAGAGAGTGAGAGGGAGGCAGTGAACAAGGAGGATAGAGTCAGAAGTGAGTCAGTGAACAGGGATGAGAGAGTGAGAGGGAGTCAGTAAACAAGGAAGAGAGAGTCAGAGGGGAGTCAGTGAACAGGGAAGATAGAGTAAGAGGGTGTCAATGAACATGGAGGAGAGAGTGAGAGTGAGTCAGTAAACAGGGAGGAGGGACTGAGAGGGAGTCAGTGAACAAGGAAGATAGAGTCAGAAGGGAGTCAGTGAACAGGGAGGAGAGATTGAGAGGGAGTCAGTAAACAAGGAAGAGAGAGTCAGAGGGGAGTCAGGGAACAGGGAAGAGAGAGTAAGAGTGTGTCAATGAACAGGGAGGTGAGAGTGAGAGGGTGTCAGTGAACAGGGAGGAGAGAGTGAGAGCGATTCAGTAAACAGGGAAGAGGGAGTGAGAGGGAGTCAGTGAACAGGGAGGAGGAAGTGAGAGGGGAGTCAGTGAACAGGTGGGAGAGAGTTAGAGGAAGTCATTGAACAGGGAGGAGAGAGTGTCAGGGATTCAGTGAACAGGAAGGATAAAGTCAGAAGGGAGTCAGTGAACAGGGAGGAGAGAGTGAGAGGGAGTCAGTGAACAAGGAAGAGAGAGTGAGGTGGTGTCAGTGTACAGGGAGGAGAGGGTCAGAGGGGAGTCAGTGAACCGGGAGGAGAGAGTCAGAGGGACGTCAGTGAACAGGGAGGAGAGAGTCAGAGGGGAGTCAGTGAACAGGGAAGAGAGAGTGAGAGGTAGTCAGTGAACAGGGAGGCGAGAGTCAGAGGGAGGTCAATGAACAGAGAAAGAGAGTGAGAGGGTGTCAATGAACAGGGAGGAGGGAGTGAGAGGGTGTCAGTGAACAGGGAGGAGAGAGTGAGAGGGAGTCAGTAAACAGGGAGGAGGGAGTGAGAGGGAGTCAGTTAACAAGGAGGATAGAGTCAGAAGCGAGTCAGTGAACAGGGAGGAGAGATTGAGAGGGAGTCAGTAAACAAGGAAGAGAGAGTAAGAGGGGAGTCAGTGAACAGGGAGGAAAGAGGGAGAGGGAGTCAGTGAACAGGGAGGAGAGAGTGAGAAGGAGTCAGTGAACAGGGAAGAAAGATTGAAAGGGGAGTCAGACAACAGGGAGGAGAGAGTGAGAGGGAGTCAGTGAACAGGGAGGAGAGCGCGAGAAGGAACCAGTGAACAGGGAAGAATGATTGAAAGGGGAGTCAGTGAACTGGGAAGAGAGAGTGAGAGGGACTCAGTGAACAGATGGGAGAGAGTGAGAGGGAGTCAGTGAACAGGGAGCAAAGAGTGACAGGGGAGACAGTGAACAGGGAGGAGTGAGTGAGAGGGAGTCAGTGAATACGGAGGAGAGAGTGAGAGGTTGTCAGTGAACTGGGAAGAATGATTGAAAGGGGAGTCAGACAACAGGGAGGTGAGAGTGAGACGGAGTCAGTGAACAGGGAGGAGAGAGTAAGAGGAGAGTCAGTGAACTGGGAAGAGAGAGTGAGAGTTAGTCAGTGAACAGGGAGGAGATGGTGAGATGGAACTCAGTGAACAGGTGGGAGAGAGTGAGAGGGAATCAGTGAACAGGGAGGCCAGAATCAGAAAGGAGTCAGTGAACAGGGAGGAGAGAGTGAGGTGGTGTCAGTGAACAGGGAGGAGAGAGTGAGAGGGAGTCAGTGAACTGGAGGGAGAGATTGAAAGGGAGTCAGTGAAACGGAAGAAGAGAGTGAGAGGGGAGTCAGTGAACAGGGAGGAGAGAGTGAGAGGGCGTCGGTGAACAGGGATTAGATAGTGAGAGGGAGTCACTGAATCGGGAGGAGAGAGTGAGAGGGAGTCAGTGAACTGGGAGGAGAGAGTTAGAGGGAGTAGGTGAACAGGGATTAGATAGTGAGAGGGAGTCAGTGAACAGGGAGTAGAGAGTGAGAGGGGAATCAGTGTACAGGTGGGAAGAATGAGAGGGGAGTCAGTGAATAGGTGGGAGAGAGATAGAGGAAGTCAGTGAACAGGGAGGAGAGAGTGAAAGGGATTCAATGAACAGGGAGGAGAGAGTCAGTGGGAGTCATTGAACAGGGCGGTGAGAGTGATAGGGAGCCAGTGAATAGGGAAGAGAGAGTGAGAGGGAGTGAGTTAACTGCTAAGAGAGAGTGAGAGGGAGGCAGTGAACAAGGAGGATAGAGTCAGAAGTGAGTCAGTGAACAGGGATGAGAGAGTGAGAGGGAGTCAGTAAACAAGGAAGAGAGAGTCAGAGGGGAGTCAGTGAACAGGGAAGAGAGACTTAGAGGGTGTCAATGAACAGGGAGGAGAGAGTGAGAGGGAGTCAGTAAACAGGGAGGAGGGAGTGAGAGGGAGTCAGTGAACAAGGAAGATAGAGTCAGAAGGGAGTCAGTGAACAGGGAAGAGAGATCAAGAGTGTGTCAGTGAAAGTCAGTGAAAGTCGAAGGGAGTCAGTGAACAAGGAGGAGAGAGTGAGAGGGAGTCAGTGAACAATGAAGAGAGATTGAGGTGGTGTCAGTGTACAGGGAAGAGAGGGTCAGAGGGGAGTCAGTGAACAGGGAAGAGAGAGTGAGAGGTAGTCAGTGAACAGGGAGGAGAGAGTCAGAGGGACGTCAGTGAACAGGGAGGAGAGAATCAGAGGGGACTCATGGAACAGGGAGGAGAGAGTGAGAGGGTGTCAGTGAACAGGGAGGAGAGATTGAGAGGGAGTCAGTAAACAATGAAGAGAGAGTCAGAGGGGAGTCAGTGAACAGTGAAGAGAGAGTAAGAGTGTGTCAATGAACAGGGAGGTGAGATTGAGAGGGTGTCAGTGAACAGGGAGGCGAGAGTGAGAGGGAGTCAGCGAACAAGGAACAGAGAGTGAGAGGGAGTCAGTGAAGAGGGAGCAAACAATGAGAGGGGAGACAGAGAACCGGTGGGATAGAGTGGGAGAGGGAGTCAGTGAACAGGGAAGAGAGAGTGAGAGGGAGTAAGTGAAAAGTGAGGAGAGAGTGAGAGGGAGTCTGTGAATAGGGAGGAGAGTGTAAGAGGGGAGTCAGTGAACAGGGAGGAGAGAGTGAGAGGGTATCAGTGAACTGGGAGGAGTGAGTGAGAGGGAGTCAGTGAATACGGAGGAGAGAGTAAGAGGGGAGTCAGTGAACTGGGAGGAGTGAGTGAGAGGGAGTCAGTGAATACGGAGGAGAGAGTAAGAGGGGAGTCAGTGAAGAGGGAGGAAAGAGTAAGAGGGAGTCAGTGAATACGGAGGAGAGAGTGAGAGGGGCGTCATTGAACAGGGAGGAGAGAGTGAGATGGAATCAGTGAACACGGAGGAGAGTGTGAGAGGGGCGTCATTGAACAGGGAGGAGAGAGTGAGGGGGAGTCAGTGAAGAGTGAGGAGAGAGTGAGAGGGAGTCGGTGAACACGGATTAGATAGTGAGAGGGAGGGAGTGAACAGGGAGCAGAGAGTGAGAGTGGAGTCAGTGAATAAGTGGGAGAGAGTTAGAGGAAGTCAGTGAACAGGGAGGAGAGAGTGACAGGGATTCAATGAACAGGGAGGAGAGAGTGAGAGGGAGTCAGTGAACAGGGAAGAGAGAGTGAGAGGTAGTCAGTGAACAGGTAGGAGAGAGTCAGAGGGGAGTCAGTGAACAGGGAAGAGAGAGTGAGAGGTAGTCAGTGAACAGGGAGGAGAGAGTGAAAGGTAGTCAGTGAACAGGGAGGAGTTGGTGAGATTGGATTCAGTGAACAGGTGGGAGAGAGTGAGAGGGAATCAGTGAACAGGGAGGATAGAATCAGAAGGGAGTCAGTGAACAGTGAGGAGAGAGTGAGGTGGTGTCAGTGAACAGGGAGGATAGAATCAGAAGGGAGTCAGTGCACAGGGAGGAGAGAGTGATAGGGAGTCAGTGAACAAGTGG
>NW_024470841.1:0-20000 GCF_017639515.1 Carcharodon carcharias
TCTCTCCCTCCCCTCTCTCTCACTCCCTCTCTCTCACTCCCTCCCCCTCTCCCTCTCTCCCCCTCTCTCTCTCTCACTCCCTCTCCCCCTCTCTCTCCCTCTCTCTCTCTCACTCGCTCTCTCTCCCTCCCCTCTCTCTCCCTCTCTCTCTCTCTCTCCCTCTCCCTCTCCCTCCCCCTCTCCCCCTCCTCACCGTTGTGTACTTCCCAAGTTGACAGAGGGATGGACAGGTCTCCTGGTGAGCGCGACACACTTTGTGAATCAGCTCCTCCACTGCCGGGGTCATCTTGTAGCTCTCGGCCAGCTCTTCCTTCATCTGCTTCTTCTTGTTCCGATCATTCCTGACAGCTATCAACACAAGGAGAGGCATTCAGACTTCCAAAATCCTGAGATAGGGAGGGGGGTGCGGGCTGGAGGAGGTTACAGAGATAGGGAGGGGTGTAGGGGCTGGAGGAGGTTACAGAGATAGGGAGGGGTGTAGGAGCTGGAGGAGGTTACAGAGATAGGGAGGGGTGTAGGGAGCTGGAGGAGGTTACAGAGATAGGGAGGGTTGTAGTGGCTGGAGGAGGTTACAGAGATAGGGTGGGGTGTAGGAGCTGGAGGAGGTTACAGTGATAGGAGGGTTGTAGGGGCTGGAGGAGGTTACAGACATAGGGAGGGTTGTAGGGGCTGGAGGAGGTTACAGAGATAGGGAGGGTTGTATGGGCTGGAGGAGGTTACAGTGATAGGGAGGGTTGTAGGGGCTGGAGGAGGTTACAGAGATAGGGAGGGGTGTAGGGGCTGGAGGAGGTTACAGAGATAGGGTGGGGTGTAGAAGCTGGAGGAGGTTACAGTGATAGGGAGGGTTGTAGGGGCTGGAGGAGGTTACAGAGATAGGGTGGGGTGTAGGGGCTGGAGGAGGTTACAGAGATAGGGAGGGGTGTAGGGGCTGGAGGAGGTTACAGTGATAGGGAGGGTTGTAGGTGCTGGAGGAGGTTACAGAGATAGGGAGGGTTGTAGGGGCTGGAGGAGGTTACAGAGATAGGGAGGGTTGTAGGGGCTGGAGGAGGTTACAGTGATAGGGAGGGTTGTAGGTGCTGGAGGAGGTTACAGAGATAGGGAGGGTTGTAGGTGCTGGAGGAGGTTACAGAGATAGGGAGGGGTGTAGGGGCTGGAGGAGTTTACAGAGATAGGGAGGGGTGTAGGGGCTGGAGGAGGTTACAGAGATAGGGAGGGGTGTAGGGGCTGGAGGAGTTTACAGAGATAGGGAGGGGTGTAGGGTCTGGAGGAGGTTACAGAGATAGGGAGGGGTGTAGGGGCTGGAGGAGTTTACAGACATAGCGAGGGTCATAGGGACTGGGAGACAGAGAGAGACAGGGAGAGATCATATTACAGAGTTTGTGCAATTGAGGGAGACTCATAGAGACACAGAGACAGAGACACAAATAGAGAGAGGGAGAAAGTCAGAGTGACAAGAGAGATAGAGAGAGAGAGAGAGACAGATAGCAAGAGAGAGAGCCAGTGGTGGAGAGACAGAGATAGAAAGAGTGGGAGAGAGAGATGGGGGTACAGAGCAGGAGAGACAGATAGAAAGAGTGAAAGGGAGAGAGATTGAGGGAAATGACAGAGTGAGAGAATGAGAGGAGTGAGAGCGAGCGGAGTGAGGGAGGCACAGAGGGAGCGGAGTGAGGGAGAGAGAGGGAGCGGAGTGAGGGAGGAACAGAGGGACTGAAGTGAGGGAGGGACAGAGGGAGCGGAGTGAGGGAGGGACAGAGGGAGCGGAGTGAGGGAGTGAGAGGGAGTGAAGTGAGGGAGAGAGAGGGAGCGGAGTGAGGGAGGGACAGAGGGAGCGGAGTGAGGGAGGGACAGAGGGAGCGGAGTGAGGGAGTGAGAGGGAGTGAAGTGAGGGAGAGAGAGGGAGCGGAGTGAGTAATGGAGAGGGAGCAGAGTGAGGGAGGGACAGAGGGAGGGAGAGAGAGTGGAGTGAGGGAGGGACAGAGGGAGCAGAGTGAGAGGGAGCGGAGTGAGGGAGTGAGAGGGAGCGGAGTGAGGAGGGACAGAGGGAGTGGAGTGAGGGAGGGAGAGGGAGTGGAGTGAGGGAGGGAGGGGGAGCTGAGTGAAGGAGGGACAGAGGGAGCGGAGTGAGAGAGAGTGGAGTGAGGGAGGGACAGAGGGAGGGAGAGAGAGTGGAGTGAGGGAGGGACAGAGGGAGCAGAGTGAGAGGGAGCGGAGTGAGGGAGTGAGAGGGAGCGGAGTGAGGGAGGGACAGAGGGAGTGGAGTGAGGGAGGGAGAGGGAGTGGAGTGAGGGAGGGAGGGGGAGCTGAGTGAAGGAGGGACAGAGGGAGCGGAGTGAGAGAGAGTGGAGTGAGGGAGGGACAGAGGGAGCAGAGTGAGGGAGTGAGAGGGAGTGGAGTGAGGGAGGGACAGAGGGAGCGGAGTGAGGGAGGGACAGAGGGAGGGAGAGAGAGTGGAGTGAGGGAGGGACAGAGGGAGGGAGAGAGAGTGGAGTGAGGGAGGGACAGAGGGAGCGGAGTGAGGGAGGGACAGAGGGAGCGGAGTGAGGGAGGGACAGAGGGAGCGGAGTGAGGGAGGGACAGAGGGAGCGGAGTGAGAGGGAGCGGAGTGAGGGAGGGACAGAGGGAGCGGAGTGAGGGAGGGACAGAGGGAGCGGAGTGAGGGAGGGACAGAGGGAGCGGAGTGAGAGGGAGCGGAGTGAGGGAGGGACAGAGGGAGCGGAGTGAAGGAGGGACAGAGGGAGCGGAGTGAGGGAGGGACAGAGGGAGCGGAGTGAGAGGGAGCGGAGTGAGGGAGGGAGGGGGAGCTGAGTGAAGGAGGGACAGAGGGAGCGGAGTGAGGGAGGGACAGAGGGAGCGGAGTGAGGGAGGGACAGAGGGAGCGGAGTGAGAGGGAGCGGAGTGAGGGAGGGAGGGGGAGCTGAGTGAAGGAGGGACAGAGGGAGCGGAGTGAGGGAGGGACAGAGGGAGCGGAGTGAGGGAGGGAGAGGGAGCGGAGTGAGGGAGGGACAGAGGGAGCGGAGTGAGGGAGGGACAGAGGGAGGGAGAGGGAGCGGAGTGAGGGAGGGACAGAGGGAGGGAGAGAGAGTGGAGTGAGTGAGGGAGAGGGAGCAGAGTGAGGGAGGGACAGAGGGAGGGAGAGAGAGTGGAGTGAGGGAGGGACAGAGGGAGCGGAGTGAGGGAGGGACAGAGGGAGCGGAGTGAGTGAGGGAGAGGGAGCAGAGTGAGAGGGAGCGGAGTGAGTGAGTGAGAGGGAGCTGAGTGAAGGAGGGACAGAGGGAGCGGAGTGAGGGAGGGACAGAGGGAGGGAGAGAGAGTGGAGTGAGGGAGGGACAGAGGGAGCGGAGTGAGGGAGGGACAGAGGGAGCGGAGTGAGGGAGGGACAGAGGGAGCGGAGTGAGGGAGGGACAGAGGGAGCGGAGTGAGGGAGGGACAGAGGGAGCGGAGTGAGGGAGCGGAGTGAGAGGGAGCGGAGTGAGGGAGGGACAGAGGGAGCGGAGTGAGAGGGAGCGGAGTGAGGGAGGGACAGAGGGAGCGGAGTGAAGGAGGGAGGGGGAGCGGAGTGAGGGAGGGACAGAGGGAGCGGAGTGAGGGAGGGACAGAGGGAGCGGAGTGAGAGGGAGCGGAGTGAGGGAGGGACAGAGGGAGCGGAGTGAGGGAGGGACAGAGGGAGCGGAGTGAGAGGGAGCGGAGTGAGGGAGGGACAGAGGGAGCGGAGTGAAGGAGGGACAGAGGGAGCGGAGTGAGGGAGGGACAGAGGGAGCGGAGTGAGAGGGAGCGGAGTGAGGGAGGGAGGGGGAGCTGAGTGAAGGAGGGACAGAGGGAGCGGAGTGAGGGAGGGACAGAGGGAGCGGAGTGAGGGAGGGAGAGGGAGCGGAGTGAGGGAGGGAGGGGGAGCGGAGTGAGGGAGGGACAGAGGGAGCGGAGTGAGGGAGGGAGGGGGAGCGGAGTGAGGGAGGGACAGAGGGAGCGGAGTGAGGGAGGGACAGAGGGAGCGGAGTGAGTGAGGGAGAGGGAGCGGAGTGAGGGAGGGAGAGGGAGCGGAGTGAGGGAGGGAGAGAGAGTGGAGTGAGGGAGGGACAGAGGGAGCAGAGTGAGAGGGAGCGGAGTGACGGAGGGACAGAGGGAGGGAGAGAGAGTGGAGTGAGGGAGGGACAGAGGGAGCGGAGTGAGGGAGGGACAGAGGGAGCGGAGTGAGGGAGGGACAGAGGGAGGGAGAGAGAGTGGAGTGAGGGAGGGACAGAGGGAGCGGAGTGAGGGAGGGACAGAGGGAGGGAGAGAGAGTGGAGTGAGGGAGGGACAGAGGGAGCGGAGTGAGGGAGGGACAGAGGGAGCGGAGTGAGGGAGGGACAGAGGGAGCGGAGTGAGGGAGGGACAGAGGGAGCGGAGTGAGGGAGGGACAGAGGGAGCGGAGTGAGAGGGAGCGGAGTGAGGGAGGGACAGAGGGAGCGGAGTCAGAGGGAGCGGAGTGAGGGAGGGACAGAGGGAGCGGAGTGAGAGGGAGCGGAGTGAGGGAGGGAGAGGGAGCGGAGTGAGGGAGGGAGGGGGAGCGGAGTGAGGGAGGGACAGAGGGAGTGGAGTGAGGGAGTGAGAGGGAGCGGAGTGAGGGAAGGACAGAGGGAGCGGAGTGAGGGAGGGACAGAGGGAGGGAGAGAGAGCGGAGTGAGGGAGGGACAGAGGGAGTGAGAGGGAGCGGAGTGAGGGAGGGAGGGGGAGCGGAGTGAGGGAGGGACAGAGGGAGCGGAGTGAGGGAGGGACAGAGGGAGCGGAGTGAGGGAGGGAGGGGGGAGCGGAGTGAGGGAGGGACAGAGGGAGCAGAGTGAGAGGGAGCGGAGTGAGGGAGGGAGGGGGAGTGGAGTGAGGGAGGGACAGAGGGAGCGGAGTGAGGGAGGGACAGAGGGAGCGGAGTGAGAGGGAGCGGAGTGAGGGAGGGACAGAGGGAGCGGAGTGAGGGAGGGACAGAGGGAGCGGAGTGAGGGAGGGAGAGGGAGCGGAGTGAGGGAGGGAGGGGGAGCGGAGTGAGGGAGGGACAGAGGGAGCGGAGTGAGGGAGGGAGGGGGAGCGGAGTGAGGGAGGGACAGAGGGAGCGGAGTGAGGGAGGGACAGAGGGAGCGGAGTGAGTGAGGGAGAGGGAGCGGAGTGAGGGAGGGAGAGGGAGCGGAGTGAGGGAGGGAGAGAGAGTGGAGTGAGGGAGGGACAGAGGGAGCAGAGTGAGAGGGAGCGGAGTGAGGGAGGGACAGAGGGAGGGAGAGAGAGTGGAGTGAGGGAGGGACAGAGGGAGCGGAGTGAGGGAGTGAGAGAGAGTGGAGTGAGGGAGGGACAGAGGGAGCGGAGTGAGGGAGGGACAGAGGGAGCGGAGTGAGGGAGGGACAGAGGGAGCGGAGTGAGGGAGGGACAGAGGGAGCGGAGTGAGGGAGGGACAGAGGGAGCGGAGTGAGAGGGAGCGGAGTGAGGGAGGGACAGAGGGAGCGGAGTCAGAGGGAGCGGAGTGAGGGAGGGACAGAGGGAGCGGAGTGAGAGGGAGCGGAGTGAGGGAGGGAGAGGGAGCGGAGTGAGGGAGGGAGAGGGAGCGGAGTGAGGGAGGGACAGAGGGAGCGGAGTGAGGGAGTGAGAGGGAGCGGAGTGAGGGAGGGACAGAGGGAGCGGAGTGAGGGAGGGACAGAGGGAGGGAGAGAGAGTGGAGTGAGGGAGGGACAGAGGGAGTGAGAGGGAGCGGAGTGAGGGAGGGAGGGGGAGCGGAGTGAGGGAGGGACAGAGGGAGCGGAGTGAGGGAGGGACAGAGGGAGCGGAGTGAGGGAGGGAGGGGGAGCGGAGTGAGGGAGGGACAGAGGGAGCGGAGTGAGAGGGAGCGGAGTGAGGGAGGGAGAGGGAGTGGAGTGAGGGAGGGACAGAGGGAGCGGAGTGAGGGAGGGACAGAGGGAGCGGAGTGAGGGAGGGACAGAGGGAGGGAGAGAGAGCGGAGTGAGGGAGGGACAGAGGGAGTGAGAGGGAGCGGAGTGAGGGAGGGAGGGGGAGCGGAGTGAGGGAGGGACAGAGGGAGCGGAGTGAGGGAGGGACAGAGGGAGCGGAGTGAGGGAGGGAGGGGGAGCGGAGTGAGGGAGGGACAGAGGGAGCGGAGTGAGAGGGAGCGGAGTGAGGGAGGGACAGAGGGAGCGGAGTGAAGGAGGGACAGAGGGAGCGGAGTGAGGGAGGGACAGAGGGAGCGGAGTGAGAGGGAGCGGAGTGAGGGAGGGAGGGGGAGCTGAGTGAAGGAGGGACAGAGGGAGCGGAGTGAGGGAGGGACAGAGGGAGCGGAGTGAGGGAGTGAGAGGGAGCGGAGTGAGGGAGGGAGGGGGAGCGGAGTGAGGGAGGGACAGAGGGAGCGGAGTGAGGGAGGGAGGGGGAGCGGAGTGAGGGAGGGACAGAGGGAGCGGAGTGAGGGAGGGACAGAGGGAGCGGAGTGAGTGAGGGAGAGGGAGCGGAGTGAGGGAGGGAGAGGGAGCGGAGTGAGGGAGGGAGAGAGAGTGGAGTGAGGGAGGGACAGAGGGAGCAGAGTGAGAGGGAGCGGAGTGAGGGAGGGACAGAGGGAGGGAGAGAGAGTGGAGTGAGGGAGGGACAGAGGGAGCGGAGTGAGGGAGGGACAGAGGGAGCGGAGTGAGGGAGGGACAGAGGGAGGGAGAGAGAGTGGAGTGAGGGAGGGACAGAGGGAGCGGAGTGAGGGAGGGACAGAGGGAGGGAGAGAGAGTGGAGTGAGGGAGGGACAGAGGGAGCGGAGTGAGGGAGGGACAGAGGGAGCGGAGTGAGGGAGGGACAGAGGGAGCGGAGTGAGGGAGGGACAGAGGGAGCGGAGTGAGGGAGGGACAGAGGGAGCGGAGTGAGGGAGGGACAGAGGGAGCGGAGTGAGGGAGGGACAGAGGGAGTGGAGTGAGGGAGGGACAGAGGGAGCGGAGTGAGAGGGAGCGGAGTGAGGGAGGGAGGGGGAGCGGAGTGAGGGAGGGACAGAGGGAGCGGAGTGAGAGGGAGCGGAGTGAGGGAGGGACAGAGGGAGCGGAGTGAGAGGGAGCGGAGTGAGGGAGGGACAGAGGGAGCGGAGTGAGGGAGGGACAGAGGGAGCGGAGTGAGGGAGTGAGAGGGAGCGGAGTGAGGGAGGGACAGAGGGAGCGGAGTGAGGGAGGGACAGAGGGAGCGGAGTGAGAGGGAGCGGAGTGAGGGAGGGACAGAGGGAGCGGAGTCAGAGGGAGCGGAGTGAGGGAGGGACAGAGGGAGCGGAGTGAGAGGGAGCGGAGTGAGGGAGTGAGAGGGAGCGGAGTGAGGGAGGGAGAGGGAGTGGAGTGAGGGAGGGACAGAGGGAGCAGAGTGAGGGAGTGAGAGGGAGCGGAGTGAGGGAGAGAGAGGGAGCGGAGTGAGGGAGGGACAGAGGGAGGGAGAGAGAGCGGAGTGAGGGAGGGACAGAGGGAGTGAGAGGGAGCGGAGTGAGGGAGGGAGGGGGAGCGGAGTGAGGGAGGGACAGAGGGAGCGGAGTGAGGGAGGGACAGAGGGAGCGGAGTGAGGGAGTGAGAGGGAGCGGAGTGAGGGAGGGACAGAGGGAGCAGAGTGAGAGGGAGCGGAGTGAGGGAGGGAGAGGGAGTGGAGTGAGGGAGGGACAGAGGGAGCGGAGTGAGGGAGGGACAGAGGGAGCGGAGTGAGAGGGAGCGGAGTGAGGGAGGGAGAGGGAGTGGAGTGAGGGAGGGAGGGGGAGCGGAGTGAGGGAGGGACAGAGGGAGCGGAGTGAGAGGGAGCGGAGTGAGGGAGGGAGGGGGAGCGGAGTGAGGGAGGGACAGAGGGAGCGGAGTCAGAGGGAGCGGAGTGAGGGAGGGACACTGGGACATGAGGTATTGAGTGTTTGAGGCACTCTGGATTTTGCAGACAATGCTCTTACATTCCTTTGACATTCCGACATCGAAACATTTCTGTAAGCGACAGTACTGGCAGCGATTCCTCGTCACTTTATTGATGGCACAGCTCTTATCTCGATGGCAGGTGTAGAGCATGTTCTTCTGGATACTTCGTCGGAAGAAACCCTGAGACACAGGGGGACACACACACACTCACAACACAGCACAATTCAACCGAGCGCTCTTCACACCCATACACACCACAGCTCACCGACACCGGAGATATCACAAGACCTCAATCAGGGTAAAGGGGGAAGCCGAGACTCTGAGGGGGGCAGGAGACGGACACAGGACTGATCTGTCCAGGTGGGACGGTCAGGACCATTGGGCAAGAACCAACAATGGAAGCTGGGAAGGTCTAGTCTTCATCCCCAACCACTCTCTCTCTC
The DNA here is from genome assembly GCF_017639515.1 of Carcharodon carcharias. Classification (NCBI taxonomy): domain Eukaryota; kingdom Metazoa; phylum Chordata; class Chondrichthyes; order Lamniformes; family Lamnidae; genus Carcharodon; species Carcharodon carcharias. The sequence continues at coordinate 8,297 of NW_024470841.1, forward strand.
TCTCTCTCTCACTCTGTCTCTCTCTCTCTGTTTCTCCCTCTCTCTCTGTCTCTATCGGTGTCTCTTTCTCTCTATGTCTCTATCGATGTCTCTCCCTCTCTCCCTGTCTCTATCAGTGTCTCTCCCTCTCTATGTCTCTATCGATGTCTCTCCCTCTCTCCCTGTCTCTATCAGTGTCTCTCCCTCTCTATGTCTCTATCGGTGTCTCACCCTCTCTATGTCTCTATCGGTGTCTCACCCTCTCTATGTCTCTATCGGTGTCTCACCCTCTCTATGTCTCTATCAGTGTCTCTCCCTCTCTATGTCTCTATCAGTGTCTCTCCCTCTCTATGTCTCTATCGGTGTCTCACCCTCTCTATGTCTCTATCAGTGTCTCTCCCTCTCTATGTCTCTATCAGTGTCTCTCCCTCTCTATGTCTCTATCGGTGTCTCACCCTCTCTATGTCTCTATCAGTGTCTCTCCCTCTCTATGTCTCTATCAGTGTCTCTCCCTCTCTATGTCTCTATCGGTGTCTCACCCTCTCTATGTCTCTATCGGTGTCTCTCCCTCTCTATGTCTCTATCGGTGTCTCTCCCTCTCTATGTCTCTCACTTTCTCTCTGTCTCTCTCTTTCTCTCTGTTTCTCTCTCGCTCTTTCTCTGTCTCTCTCTCTCCATGTCTCTCTCTCTCTCTCTCTGCCTCTCTATCTGTTTCTGTCTCTCTCTTCGTCTTTCTCTCACTGTCTCTCTCTCTCAATCTGTCTCTCTCTTTCTCTCTGTCTCTCTCTCTCTGTCTCTATCTGTTTCTCTCTCTCTCTTTCCCTACCTATCCGTCTATCTATCCCTCTCTCTTTCTCCATGTCTCCCTCTCTCTCTTTCTCTCTCTCTGTCTCTCTTTCTCCCTGTCTCTCTTTCTCTCTGTCTCTCTCTCTCTCTCTGTCTCTCTTTCTCTCTGTCTCTCTCTCTCTATGGCTCTCTCTCTATGGCTCTCTTGCTCTGTTTCTCTCTGTCTCTCTCTCTCTTTCTCTCTGTCTCTTTGTCTCTCCGTTTATCTCTCTCTCTTTCTCACTGTAACTCTTTCTCTCTGTGTCTCTCTCTGCCTCTCTGTCTCTTTCTCTCTCTCTCTCTCTCTGATCTTATCTGGAGTTTGTGACTGATGCGCTCCAGGGTTTGAGTCTGATCCACACCGGTGTTTGTATCTGACCCACACGGGGATAGTGACTAATCCAATCCGGGGTTTGTGTCTGACCCACTCCAGGATAGTGACTGATCCACTCCAGGGTTTGTATCGGACCCACACGGGGATAATGACTGATCCACTCCGGGATAGTGACTGATCCACACCGGGATAGTGACTGATCCACACCGGGATAGTGACTGATCCACACCGGGATAGTGACTGATCCACACCGGGATAGTGACTGATCCGCTCCGGGGTTTGTATCTGACCCACACGGGGATAATGACTGATCCACTCCGGGATAGTGACTGATCCACACCGGGATAGTGACTGATCCACACCGGGATAGTGACTGATCCACACGGGGATAGTGATTGATCCACACGGGGATAGTGACTGATTCACACCGGGATTTGTATCTGACCCACACCGGGATAGTGACTGATCCACACCGGGATAGTGACTGATCCGCTCCGGGGTTTGTATCTGACCCACACCGGGATAGTGACTGATCCACACCGGGATAGTGACTGATCCACACGGGGATAGTGACTGACCCACACCGGGATAGTGACTGATCCACACCGGGATTGTGACTGATCCGCTCCGGGGTTTGTATCTGACCCACACCGGGATAGTGACTGATCCACACCGGGATAGTGACTGATCCACACCGGGATAGTGACTGATCCACACCGGGATAGTGACTGATCCACACCAGGGTTTGTATCTGATCCACACCGTGATAGTGACTGATCCACTCCGGGGTTTGTATCTGACCCACATGGGGATAGTGATTGATCCACTCCGGGACAGTGACTGATCCACACCGGGGTTTTATCTGACCCACACGGGGATAGTGACTAATCCACACGGGGATAGTGACTGATTCACACCGGGATTTGTATCTGACCCACACCGGGATAGTGACTGATCCACTCCGGGGTTTGTATCTGACCCACACCGGGATAGTGACTGATCCACTCCGGGGTTTGTATCTGACCAACACCGAGATAGTGACTGATCCACACCGGGATAGTGACTGATCCACACTGGGATAGTGACTGATCCACTCCGGGGTTTGTATCTGACCCACACCGGGATAGTGACTGATCCACTCCGGGGTTTGTATCTGACCAACACCGAGATAGTGACTGATCCACACCGGGATAGTGACTGATCCGCTCCGGGGTTTGTATCTGACCCACACGGGGATAGTGACTGATCCACACCGGGATAGTGACTGATCCACTCCGGGGTTCATATCTGGCTCACAATGGGATAGTGACTGATCCACACGGGGATAGTGACTGATCCACTCCGGGGTTCATATCTGGCTCACAATGGGATAGTGACTAATCCACACGGGGATAGTGACTGATCCACTCCGGGGTTTGTATCTGACCCACACCGGGATAGTGACTGATCCACTCCGGGATAGTGATTGATCCGCTCCGGGGTTTGTATCTGACCCACACCGGGATAGTGACTGATTCACTCCAGGATAGTGACTGACCCACACCGGGATAGCGACTGACCACACCGGGGTTTGTATGTGACCCACACGGGGATAGTGACTGATCCACACCGGGATAGTGACTGATCCAATCCGGGGTTTGTATCTGACCCACACCGGGATAGTGACTGATCCACACGGGGATAGTGACTGATCCACTCCGGGGTTTATATCTGACCCACACCAGGATAGTGACTGATCCACACCGGGATAGTGACTGATCCAATCCGGGGTTTGTATCTGACCCACATGGGGAAAGTGACTGATCCACACCAGGATAGTGACTGATCCACACCGGGATAGTGACTGATCCACACCGGGATAGTGACTGATCCACACCGGGGTTTGTATCTGACCCACACGGGGGTAGTGACTGATCCGCTCCAGGGTTTGTATCTGACCCAATCCAGGATAGAGACTGATCCACACCGGGATAGTCACTGAACCACACCGGGATAGTGACTGATCCAACCCAGGATAGTGACTGATCCGCTCCGGGGTTTGTATCTGACCCACACTGGGATAGTGACTGATCCACACCGGGATAGTGACTGACCCACATCGGGATAGTGACTGATCCACTCCGGGATAGTGACTGACCCACATCAGGATAGTGACTGATCCACTCTGGGATAGTGACTGATCCACACCGGGATAGTGACTGACCCACATCGGGATAGTGACTGATCCACTCTGGGATAGTGACTGATCCACACCGGGATAGTGACTGACCCACATCGGGATAGTGACTGATCCACTCTGGGATAGTGACTGATCCAATCCGGGGTTTGTATCTGACCCACACCGGGATAGTGACTGATCCACACTGGGATAGTGACTGATCCGCTCCGGGGATTGTATCTGACCCACACGGGGATAGTGAATGATCCACACGGGGATAGTGACTGATCCACACCGGGATTGTGACTGATCCACACCGGGATAGTGACTGATCCGCTCCTGGGTTTGTATCTGACCCACACGGGGATAGTGACTGATCCACACCGGGATTGTGACTGATCCACACCGGGATAGTGACTGATCCGCTCCTGGGTTTGTATCTGACCCACACTGGGATAGTGACTGACCCACACCGGGATAGTGACTGATCCGGTCCGGGGTTTGTATCTGATCCACACCGGGACTGTGACTGATCCGCTCCGGGGTTTGTATCTGACCCACACGGGGTTAGTGACTGTTCCTCTCCGGGGTTTGTATCTGATCCACATGGAGATGGTGACTGATCCACACTGGGATAGTGACTGATCCGCTCCGGGGTTTGTATCTGACCCACACCGGGATAGTGACTGATCCACACCAGGATAGTGACTGATCCGCTCCGGGGTTTGTATCTGACCCACACCTGGATAGTGACTGATCCACACCGGGATAGTGACTGATCCACACCGGGATAGTGACTGATCCGCTCCAGGGTTTGTATCTGATCCACACGGGAGTTTGTATCTGATCCACACCGGGATAGTGATTGATCCGCTCCAGGATAGTGACTGATCCACACCAGGATAGTGATTGATCCGCTCCAGGATAGTGACTGATCCACACCGGGATAGTGACTGATCCACACCAGGATAGTGACTGATCCACACCGGGATAGTGACTGATCCACACCGGGATAGTGACTGATCCTCTCCAGGATAGTGACTGATCCACACAGGGATAGTGACTGATCCACACCGGGATAGTGACTGATCCACACGGGGTTAGTGACTGATCCTCTCCGGGATAGTGACTGATCCACACCGGGATAGTGACTGATCCACACCGGGATTGTGACTGATCCACACCGGGATAGTGACTGATCCACACCGGGATAGTGACTGATCCACACCGGGATAGTGACTGATCCACACCGGGATAGTGACTGATCCACACCGGGATAGTGACTGATCCTCTCCAGGGTTTGTATCTGATCCACACGGGAGTTTGTATCTGACCCACACCAGGATTTGTATCTGACCCACACCAGGATAGTGACTGATCCACACCGGGATTTGTATCTGACCCACACCAGGATAGTGACTGATCCACACCGGGATAGTGACTGATCCACACCGGGATTTGTATCTGACCCACACCGGGATTTGTATCTGACCCACACCGGGATAGTGACTGATCCACACAGGGATAGTGACTGATCCACACCGGGATAGTGACTGATCCACACGGGGTTAGTGACTGATCCTCTCCGGGATAGTGACTGATCCACACCGGGATAGTGACTGATCCACACCGGGATTGTGACTGATCCACACCGGGATAGTGACTGATCCACACCGGGATAGTGACTGATCCACACCGGGATAGTGACTGATCCACACCGGGATAGTGACTGATCCACACCGGGATAGTGACTGATCCTCTCCAGGGTTTGTATCTGATCCACACGGGAGTTTGTATCTGACCCACACCAGGATTTGTATCTGACCCACACCAGGATAGTGACTGATCCACACCGGGATTTGTATCTGACCCACACCAGGATAGTGACTGATCCACACCGGGATAGTGACTGATCCACACCGGGATTTGTATCTGACCCACACCGGGATTTGTATCTGACCCACACCGGGATAGTGACTGATCCACACCGGGATAGTGACTGATCCTCTCCGGGGTTTGTATCTGATCCACACGGGAGTTTGTATCTGATCCACACCGGGATAGTGACTGATCCGCTCCAGGGTTTGTATCTGATCCACACGGGAGTTTGTATCTGATCCACACCGGGATAGTGATTGATCCGCTCCAGGATAGTGACTGATCCACACCGGGATAGTGACTGATCCACACCGGGATAGTGACTGATCCACACCGGGATAGTGATTGATCCGCTCCAGGATAGTGACTGATCCACACCAGGATAGTGATTGATCCGCTCCAGGATAGTGACTGATCCACACGGGGATAGTGACTGATCCTCTCCAGGATAGTGACTGATCCACACGGGGATAGTGACTGATCCTCTCCAGGATAGTGACTGATCCACACCGGGATAGTGACTGATCCACACCGGGATAGTGACTGATCCACACCGGGATAGTGACTGATCCACACGGGGTTAGTGACTGATCCACACCGGGATAGTGACTGATCCACACCGGGATAGTGACTGATCCACACCGTGATAGTGACTGATCCACACGGGGATAGTGACTGACCCACACCGGGATAGTGACTGATCCACACCGGGATAGTGACTGATCCACACCGGGATAGTGACTGATCCACATCGGGATAGTGACTGATCCGCTCCGGGGTTTGTATCTGACCCACACCGGGATAGTGACTGATCCACACCGGGATAGTGACTGATCCACACGGGGATAGTGACTGACCCACACCGGGATAGTGACTGATCCACACCGGGATTGTGACTGATCCGCTCCGGGGTTTGTATCTGACCCACACCGGGATAGTGACTGATCCACACCGGGATAGTGACTGATCCACACCGGGATAGTGACTGATCCACACCGGGATAGTGACTGATCCACACCAGGGTTTGTATCTGATCCACACCGTGATAGTGACTGATCCACTCCGGGGTTTGTATCTGACCCACATGGGGATAGTGATTGATCCACTCCAGGACAGTGACTGATCCACACCGGGGTTTTATCTGACCCACACGGGGATAGTGACTAATCCACACGGGGATAGTGACTGATTCACACCGGGATTTGTATCTGACCCACACCGGGATAGTGACTGATCCACTCCGGGGTTTGTATCTGACCCACACCGGGATAGTGACTGATCCACTCCGGGGTTTGTATCTGACCAACACCGAGATAGTGACTGATCCACACCGGGATTGTGACTGATCCACACCGTGATAGTGACTGATCCACACCGGGATAGTGACTGATCCACACCGGGATAGTGACTGATCCACACCGGGATAGTGACTGATCCTCTCCAGGGTTTGTATCTGATCCACACGGGAGTTTGTATCTGACCCACACCGGGATTTGTATCTGACCCACACCAGGATAGTGACTGATCCACACCGGGATTTGTATCTGACCCACACCAGGATAGTGACTGATCCACACCGGGATTTGTATCTGACCCACACCAGGATAGTGACTGATCCACACCGGGATTTGTATCTGACCCACACCAGGATAGTGACTGATCCACACCGGGATAGTGACTGATCCACACCGGGATTTGTATCTGACCCACACCGGGATTTGTATCTGACCCACACCAGGATAGTGACTGATCCACACCGGGATTTGTATCTGACCCACACCGGGATTTGTATCTGACCCACACCAGGATAGTGACTGATCCACACCGGGATAGTGACTGATCCACACCGGGATAGTGACTGATCCTCTCCGGGGTTTGTATCTGATCCACACGGGAGTTTGTATCTGATCCACACCGGGATAGTGACTGATCCACACGGGGATAGTGACTGATCCTCTCCGGGGTTTGTATCTGACCCACACCGGGATTTGTATCTGACCCACACCGGGATAGTGACTGACCCACACCAGGATAGTGACTGATCCGCTCCAGGTTAGTGACTGACCCACACCGGGATTTGTATCTGACCCACACCGGGATAGTGACTGACCCACACCGGGATTTGTATCTGACCCACACCGGGATAGTGACCGATCCACACCGGGATAGTGACTGATCCGCTCCGGGTTTTGTTTCTGACCCACACCGGGATAGTGACTGATCCACACCGGGATAGTGACTGACCCACACCGTGATAGTGAATGATCCACACGGGGATAGTGACTGACCCACACCGGGATAGTGACTGACCCACACCAGGATAGTGACTGATCCGCTCCAGGATAGTGACTGACCCACACCAGGATAGTGACTGACCCACACCAGGATAGTGACTGACCCACACCAGGATAGTGACTGATCCGCTCCAGGATAGTGACTGACCCACACCAGGATAGTGACTGACCCACACCGGGATAGTGACTGACCCACACCAGGATAGTGACTGATCCGCTCCAGGATAGTGACTGACCCACACCGGGATTTGTATCTGACCCACACCGGGATAGTGACTGATCCACACCGGGATAGTGACTGATCCAACCCAGGATAGTGACTGATCCGCTCCGGGGTTTGTATCTGACCCACACTGGGATAGTGACTGATCCACACCGGGATAGTGACTGATCCACACCAGGATAGTGACTGATCCACTCCAGGTTAGTGACTGATCCACACCGGGATAGTGACTGACCCACACCGGGATAGTGACTGATCCAACCCAGGATAGTGACTGATCCGCTCCGGGGTTTGTATCTGACCCACACTGGGATAGTGACTGATCCACACCGGGATAGTGACTGACCCACATCGGGATAGTGACTGATCCACACCGGGATAGTGACTGATCCACTCTGGGATAGTGACTGATCCACACCGGGATAGTGACTGATCCACTCTGGGATAGTGACTGATCCAATCCGGGGTTTGTATCTGACCCACACCAGGATAGTGACTGATCCACACTGGGATAGTGACTGATCCGCTCCGGGGATTGTATCTGACCCACACGGGGATAGTGAATGATCCACACGGGGATAGTGACTGATCCACACCGGGATTGTGACTGATCCACACCGGGATAGTGACTGATCCGCTCCTGGGTTTGTATCTGACCCACACGGGGATAGTGACTGACCTACACCGGGATAGTGACTGACCCACACCGGGATAGTGACTGATCCACACGGGGATAGTGACTGATCCACACCGGGATTGTGACTGATCCACACCGGGATAGTGACTGATCCAACCCAGGATAGTGACTGACCCACACCGGGATAGTGACTGATCCACACGGGGATAGTGACTGATCCACACCGGGATTGTGACTGATCCACACCGGGATAGTGACTGATCCAACCCAGGATAGTGACTGACCCACACGGGGATAGTGACTGATCCACACCGGGATTGTGACTGATCCACACCGGGATAGTGACTGATCCAACCCAGGATAGTGACTGACCCACACCGGGATAGTGACTGATCCACACGGGGATAGTGACTGATCCACACCGGGATTGTGACTGATCCACACCGGGATAGTGACTGATCCGCTCCTGGGTTTGTATCTGACCCACACGGGGATAGTGACTGACCCACACCGGGATAGTGACTGATCCGGTCCGGGGTTTGTATCTGATCCACACCGGGACTGTGACTGATCCGCTCCGGGGTTTGTATCTGACCCACACGGGGTTAGTGACTGTTCCTCTCCGGGGTTTGTATCTGATCCACATGGAGATGGTGACTGATCCACACTGGGATAGTGACTGATCCGCTCCGGGGTTTGTATCTGACCCACACCGGGATAGTGACTGATCCACACGGGGTTAGTGACTGATCCACACCAGGATAGTGACTGATCCACACCGGGATAGTGACTGATCCACACCAGGGTTTGTATCTGATCCACACGGGAGTTTGTATCTGATCCACACGGGAGTTTGTATCTGACCCACACCGGGATAGTGACTGATCCACACCGGGATAGTGACTGATCCTCTCCAGGGTTTGTATCTGATCCACACGGGAGTTTGTATCTGACCCACACCGGGATAGTGATTGATCCGCTCCAGGATAGTGACTGATCCACACCGGGATAGTGACTGATCCACACGGGGATAGTGACTGATCCACACGGGGATAGTGACTGATCCACACCGGGATAGTGACTGATCCACACCGGGATAGTGACTGATCCGCTCCTGGGTTTGTATCTGACCCACACGGGGATAGTGACTGACCCACACCGGGATAGTGACTGATCCGGTCCGGGGTTTGTATCTGATCCACACCGGGACTGTGACTGATCCGCTCCGGGGTTTGTATCTGACCCACACGGGGTTAGTGACTGTTCCTCTCCGGGGTTTGTATCTGATCCACATGGAGATGGTGACTGATCCACACTGGGATAGTGACTGATCCGCTCCGGGGTTTGTATCTGACCCACACCGGGATAGTGACTGATCCACACGGGGTTAGTGACTGATCCACACCGGGATAGTGACTGATCCACATCGGGATAGTGACTGATCCACACCAGGATAGTGACTGATCCACATCGGGATAGTGACTGATCCACACCGGGATAGTGACTGATCCACACCGGGATAGTGACTGATCCACACCGGGATAGTGACTGATCCACACCGGGATAGTGACTGATCCACACCGGGATAGTGATTGATCCGCTCCAGGATAGTGACTGATCCACACCGGGATAGTGACTGATCCACACCAGGATAGTGACTGATCCGCTCCAGGATAGTGACTGACCCACACCGGGATAGTGACTGATCCACACCGGGATAGTGACTGATCCACACCGGGATAGTGACTGATCCACACCGGGATAGTGACTGATCCACACCGGGATTGTGACTGATCCGCTCCAGGATAGTGACTGATCCACACGGGGATAGTGACTGATCCTCTCCAGGGTTTGTATCTGATCCACACGGGAGTTTGTATCTGACCCACACCGGGATAGTGACTGATCCTCTCCAGGGTTTGTATCTGATCCACACCGGGATAGTGACTGATCCACACCGGGATAGTGACTGATCCTCTCCAGGGTTTGTATCTGATCCACACGGGAGTTTGTATCTGACCCACACCGGGATAGTGATTGATCCGCTCCAGGATAGTGACTGATCCACACCGGGATAGTGACTGATCCACACGGGGATAGTGACTGATCCACACGGGGATAGTGACTGATCCACACCGGGATAGTGACTGATCCACACCGGGATAGTGACTGATCCACACCGGGATAGTGACTGATCCACACCGGGATAGTGACTGATCCACATGGGGATAGTGACTGATCCACACCGGGATAGTGACTGATCCACACCGGGATAGTGACTGATCCACACTGGGATAGTGACTGATCCACACCGGGATAGTGACTGATCCACACCGGGATAGTGACTGATCCACACCGGGATAGTGATTGATCCGCTCCAGGATAGTGACTGATCCACACCGGGATAGTGACTGATCCACACGGGGATAGTGACTGATCCACACCGGGATAGTGACTGATCCACACCGGGATAGTGACTGATCCACACGGGGATAGTGACTGATCCACACCGGGATAGTGACTGATCCACACCAGGATAGTGACTGATCCGCTCCAGGATAGTGACTGACCCACACCGGGATTTGTATCTGACCCACACCGGGATAGTGACTGACCCACACCGGGATAGTGACTGATCCACACCGGGATAGTGACTGATCCGCTCCGGGTTTTGTTTCTGACCCACACCAGGGCTCCTGATTGGATCCGCTCCACTTTCTTTTCTCTCTCTCTCTCTCTCTCTCTCTCTCTCTCTCTCCCTGATTGAACCTCCTCCATGTTTAGCTTTTGGATCTGTCCCCGAGTTTATCTGGGCCGGACACCGTCCAGACTTGGTGCTGGACCCACTCCGTGTGTTGTCATCGAGCCAGTTCCAAGTCTGGCGCCCCTGTCATCCCTCTGCTGATGTAAACCCTCCCTGCGCTGTTCCCTCTCCCCCCCGGGTTTGACTCCGGGTTGTGTTAATGCAGCCCTATTCCGGGTTTCTGGTTCGGTACTGTCAGAGGTCCGCAGACACCCTCCAAAGGGATTCTCCAGCCGAGGGGGGTCAGGGGGAGCAGGACCTCCGAACCGGCTCATCCACGAATGTGTGTGGGTCCTGTTCCCCAGAAAAGGGGGAAGGTTTGCTGGGAACAAGGGTATATATATATATATATATATATATATATATGACCCTCTCCAGCTAGTTCCATCCACTCAGGTGCAGCTGTATGTTAACAAGGATACACGCGTGTGTATGTGTGTGTGTGTGAGCGTGTATACGTCAGTGTGCCTGTGTGTGTGTGTGTGTACACCAGTGTGAGCGTGTATACGTCAGTGTGTGTGTGTGTGTGTGTGTGTGTGTGTATGCCAATGTGTGAGCGTGTATACATCAGAC
>NW_024470841.1:25000-53573 GCF_017639515.1 Carcharodon carcharias
TATAACACTAGGGTACAGTACTGGTGGGGACGGGTCTGTCACTGAATAACACTGGGGTACAGTACTGGAGGGGAAGGGTCTGTCACTGTATAACACTGGGGTACAGTACTGGTGGGGACGGGTCTGTCACTGTATAACACTGGGGTACAATACTGGTGGGGATGGGTCTGTCACTGTATAACACTGGGATACAATACTGGTGGGGACGGGTCTGTCACTGTATAACCCTGGGGTACAGTACTGGTGGGGACGGGACTGTCACTGTATAACACTGGGGTACAGTACTGGTGGGGACGGGTCTGTCATTGTATAACACTGGGGTACAGAACTGGTGGGGACGGGTCTGTCACTGTATAACAGTGGGGTACAGTACTGGTGGGGACGGGTCTGTCACTATATAACACTGGGGTACAGTACTGGTGGGGACGGGTCTGTCACTGTATAACACTGGGGTACAGTACTGGTGGGGACGGGTCTGTCACTGTATAAAACTGGGATACAGTACTGGTGGGGACAGGTCTGTCACTGTATAACACTGGGGTACAGCACTGGTGGGGACAGGTCTGTCACTGTATAACACAGGGGTACAGTACTGGTTGGGACAGGTCTGTCATTGTATAACACTGGGGTACAGTACTGGTGGGGACACGTCTCTCACTGTATAACTCTGGGATACAGTTCTGGTGGGGACGGGTCTGTCACTGTATAACACTGGGGTACAGTACTGGTGGGGACGGGTCTGTCACTGTATAACACTGGGGTACAGTACTGGTGGGGACAGGTCTGTCAATGTATAACACAGGGGAACAGTACTGGTGGGAATGGGTCTGTCACTGGAAAACACTGGGGTACAGTACAGGCGGGAAGGGGACTGTCACTGTGTAACACTGGGGTACAGTACTGGAGGGGACAGGTCTGTCACTGTATAACACTGGGATACAGTACTGTTGAGTTTAGGTCTGTCACTGTATAACACTGGGTGAACAGTACAGGTGGGTAGGGGTCTGTCACTGTATAACACTGGGGAAGAGTACTGGTGGGGACATGTCTGTCACTGTATAACACGGGGGAACAGTACAGGTGGGGAGGGGCCTGTCACTGTATAACACTGGGGTAAACTACTGGTGGGGACAGGTCAGTCACTGTATAACACTGGGGTACAGTACTGGTGGGGACGGGTCTGTCACTGTATAACACGGGGGTACAGTACAGGTGGGGAGGGGTGTGTCACTGTATAACACTGGGGTAAAGTACTGGTGGGGACAGGTCAGTCACTGTATAACACTGGGGTACAGTACTGGACGGGACGGGTCTGTCAAAGTATAACACTGGGGTCCAGTACTGGTGGGGACGGGTCATCACTGTATAACACTGGGGTACAGTACTGGTGGGGACAGGTGTGTCACTGTGTAACACTGGGGTACAGTACTGGTGGGAACAGGTCTGTCATTGTATAACACTGGGGTACAGTACTGGTGGGGACAGGTCTGTCACTGTATAACACTGGGGTAGAGTACTGGTGGGGATGGGTCTGTCACTGTTTAACACGGGGGTACAGTACTGGAGGGGATGGGTATGTCACTGTATAACACTGGGGTACAGTACTGGTGGGAATGGGTCTGTCACTGGAAAACACTGGGGTACAGTACAGGCGGGGAGGGGACTGTCACTGTGTAACACTGGGGTACAGTACTGGAGGGGACAGGTCTGTCACTGTATAACACTGGGATACAGTACTGTTGAGTTTAGGTCTGTCACTGTATAACACGGGGGAACAGTACAGGTGGGGAGGGGTCTGTCACTGTATAACACTGGGGAACAGTACTGGTGGGGACATGTCTGTCACTGTATAACACGGGGGAACAGTACAGGTGGGGAGGGGCCTGTCACTGTATAACACTGGGGTAAACTACTGGTGGGGACAGGTCAGTCACTGTATAACACTGGGGTACAGTACTGGTGGGGACGGGTCTGTCACTGTATAACACGGGGGTACAGTACAGGTGGGGAGGGGTGTGTCACTGTATAACACTGGGGTAAAGTACTGGTGGGGACAGGTCAGTCACTGTATAACACTGGGGTACAGTACTGGACGGGACGGGTCTGTCAAAGTATAACACTGGGGTCCAGTACTGGTGGGGACGGGTCATCACTGTATAACACTGGGGTACAGTACTGGTGGGGACAGGTGTGTCACTGTGTAACACTGGGGTACAGTACTGGTGGGAACAGGTCTGTCATTGTATAACACTGGGGTACAGTACTGGTGGGGACAGGTCTGTCAAGGTATAACACTGGGGTACAGTACTGGTGGGAATGGGTCTGTCACTGGAAAAAACTGGGGTACAGTACAGGCGGGGAGGGGACTGTCACTGTATAACACTGGGGTACAGTACTGGTGGGGACGGGTCTGTCACTGTATAACATTGGGATACAGTACTGTTGAGTTTAGGTCTGTCACTGTATAACACGGGGGAACAGTACAGGTGGGGAGGGGTCTGTCACTGTATAACACTGGGGAACAGTACTGGTGGGGACATGTCTGTCACTGTATAACACGGGGGAACAGTACAGGTGGGGAGGGGCCTGTCACAGTATAACACTGGGGTAAACTACTGGTGGGGACAGGTCAGTCACTGTATAACACTGGGGTACAGTACTGGTGGGGACGGGTCTGTCACTGTATAACACGGGGGTACAGTACAGGTGGGGAGGGGTGTGTCACTGTATAACACTGGGGTAAAGTACTGGTGGGGACAGGTCAGTCACTGTATAACACTGGGGTACAGTACTGGACGGGACGGGTCTGTCAAAGTATAAAACTGGGGTCCAGTACTGGTGGAGACGGGTCAGTCACTGTATAACACTGGGGTACAGTACTGGTGGGGACAGGTGTGTCACTGTGTAACACTGGGGTACAGTACTGGTGGGAACAGGTCTGTCATTGTATAACACTGGGGTACAGTACTGGTGGGGACAGGTCTGTCACTGTATAACACTGGGGTACAGTACTGGTGGGGATGGGTCTGTCAATGTTTAACACGGGGGTACAGTACTGGAGGGGATGGGTATGTCACTGTATAACACTGGGGTACAGTACTGGTGGGGATGGGTCTGTCACTGTTTAACACTGGGGTACAGTACTGGAGGGGATGGGTATGTCACTGTATAACACTGGGGTACAGTACTGGTGGGGAAATGTCCGTCACTGTATAAAAATGGCGTACAGTACTGGTGGGGACAGGTCTGTCACTGTATAACACTAGGGTACAGTACTGGTGTGGACGGATCTGTCACTGTATAACACTGGGGAACAGTATTGGTGGGGACGGGTCTGTCAGTGTATAACACAGGGGTACAGTACTGGTGGGGACGGGACAGTCACTGTATAACACTGGGGAACAGTATTGGTGTGGACGGGTCTGTCAGTGTATAACACAGGGGTACAGTACTGGTGGGGACGGGACAGTCACTGCATAATACTGGGGTACACTACAGGTAGGGACAGGTCTGTCAATGTATAGCACTGGGGTACAGTACAGGTGGAGACGGGTCTGTCACTGTGTAACACGGGGGTACAGTACAGGTGGTGACAGGACTGTGACTGTATAAACCTGGGGTACAGTACTGGTGGGGACGGGTCTGTCACTGTATACACTGGGGTACAGTACTGGTGGGGACAGGTCTGTCTCTGTATAACACTGGGTACAGTACTGGTGGGGACGGATCTGTCACTGTATAACACAGGGGTACAGTACAGGTGGGGAGGGGTCTGTCACTGTATAACACTGGGGTACAGTACTGGTGGGGATGGGTCTGTCACTGTATAACACTGGGTTCAGTACTGGTTGGGAGGGGTCTGTCACTGAATAAGACTGGGGTACAGTACAGGTGGGGAGGGGTGTGTCACTGTATAGCACTGGGGGAAAGTACTGGTGGGGACAGGTCAGTCACTGCATAACACTGGGATACAGTACTGGTGGGGACGGGTCTGTCAAACTATAACACTGGGGTCCAGTACTGGTGGGGACGGGTCTGTCACTGTATAACACTGGGGTACAGTACTGGTGTGGACGGATCTGTCACTGTATAACACTGGGGAACAGTATTGGTGGGGACGGGTCTGTCAGTGTATAACACAGGGGTACAGTACTGGTGGGGACGGGACAGTCACTGTATAACACTGGGGAACAGTATTGAAGGGGACGGGTCTGTCACTGTATAACACTGGGGTAGAGTTCTGGTGGGGAAGGGTCTGTCACTGCATAATACTGGGGTACAGTACTGGTAGGGACAGGTCTGTCAATGTATAGCACTGGGGTACAGTACTGGTGGAGACGGGTCTGTCACTGTGTAACACGGGGGTACAGTACAGGTGGTGACAGGTCTGTCACTGTATAACCCTGGGGTACAGTACTGGTGGGGACGGGTCAGTCACTGCATACACTGGGGTACAGTACAGGTGGGGACAGGTCTGTCTCTGTATAACACTGGGGTACAGTACTGGTGGGGACGGATCTGTCACTGTATAACACTGGGGTACAGTACAGGTGGGGAGGGGTCTGTCACTGTATAACACTGGGGTACAGTACTGGTGGGGACGGGTCTGTCACTGTATAACACTGGGGTACAGTACTGGTGTGGACGGGTCTGTCACTGTATAACACTGGGGTACAGTACTGGTGGGGACGGGACAGTCACTGTATAACACTGGGGTACAGTACTGGTGTGGACCGGTCTGTCACTGTATAACACTGGGATACAGTACTGGTGGGGAAGGGACAGTCACTGTATAACACTGGGGAA
Organism: Carcharodon carcharias; assembly: GCF_017639515.1. NCBI lineage: Eukaryota > Metazoa > Chordata > Chondrichthyes > Lamniformes > Lamnidae > Carcharodon > Carcharodon carcharias. Next base: position 29,807 of record NW_024470841.1, read on the forward strand.
CAGTATTGGTGGGGACGGGTCTGTCAGTGTATAACACTGCGGTACAGTACTGGTGGGGACGGGTCTGTCAGTGTATAACACTGGAGAACAGTACTGGTGGGGACGGGTCTGTCACTGTATACACTGGGGTACAGTACTGGTGGGGACAGGTCTGTCTCTGTATAACACTGGGGTGCAGTACTGGTGGGGACAGGTCTGTCACTGTATAACACTGGGGTACAGTACTGGTGGGGACGGGTCTGTCACTGTGTAACACGGGGGTACAGTACTGGTGGGGACGGGACAGTCACTGTATAACACTGGGGAACAGTATTGGTGTGGACGGGTCTGTCAGTGTATAACACAGGGGTACAGTACTGGTGGGGACGGGACAGTCACTGTATAACACTGGGGAACAGTATTGGTGGGGACGGGTCTGTCACTGTATAATACTGGGGTACACTACAGGTAGGGACAGGTCTGTCAATGTATAGCACTGGGGTACAGTACAGGTGGAGACGGGTCTGTCACTGTGTAACACTGGGGAACAGTATTGGTGGGGACGGGTCTGTCAGTGTATAACACAGGGGTACAGTACTGGTGGGGACGGGACAGTCACTGTATAACACTGGGGAACAGTATTGAAGGGGACGGGTCTGTCACTGTATAACACTGGGGTAGAGTTCTGGTGGGGAAGGGTCTGTCACTGCATAATACTGGGGTACAGTACTGGTAGGGACAGGTCTGTCAATGTATAGCACTGGGGTACAGTACTGGTGGAGACGGGTCTGTCACTGTGTAACACGGGGGTACAGTACAGGTGGTGACAGGTCTGTCACTGTATAGCCCTGGGGTACAGTACTGGTGGGGACGGGTCAGTCACTGCATACACTGGGGTACAGTACAGGTGGGGACAGGTCTGTCTCTGTATAACACGGGGGTACAGTACTGGTGGGGACGGATCTGTCACTGTATAACACTGGGGTACAGTACAGGTGGGGAGGGGTCTGTCACTGTATAACACTGGGGTACAGTACTGGTGGGGACGGGTCTGTCACTGTATAACACTGGGGTACAGTACTGGTGTGGACGGGTCTGTCACTGTATAACACGGGGGTACAGTACTGGTGGGGACGGGACAGTCACTGTATAACACTGGGGTACAGTACTGGTGTGGACGGGTCTGTCACTGTATAACACTGGGATACCGTACTGGTGGGGAAGGGACAGTCACTGTATAACACTGGGGAACAGTATTGGTGGGGACGGGACAGTCACTGTTTAACACTGGGGTACAGTACTGGTGGGGACGGGTCTGTCAGTGTATAACACTGGAGAACAGTACTGGTGGGGATGGGTCTGTCACTGTATAACACTGGGGTTCAGTACTGGTGGGGACAGGAGAGTCACTGTATAACACTGTTGTACAGTACTGGTGGGGACAGGTCTGTCACTGTATAACACTGGGGTACAGTACTGGTGGGGACGGGTCTGCACTGTGTAACACGGGGGTACAGTACTGGTGGGGACGGGACAGTCACTGTATAACACTGGGGAACAGTATTGGTGTGGACGGGTCTGTCAGTGTATAACACAGGGGTACAGTACTGGTGGGGACGGGACAGTCACTGTATAACACTGGGGAACAGTATTGGTGGGGACGGGTCTGTCACTGTATAATACTGGGGTACACTACAGGTAGGGACAGGTCTGTCAATGTATAGCACTGGGGTACAGTACAGGTGGAGACGGGTCTGTCACTGTGTAACACGGGGGTACAGTACAGGTGGTGACAGGTCTGTGACTGTATAAACCTGGGGTACAGTACTGGTGGGGACGGGTCTGTCACTGTATACACTGGGGTACAGTACTGGTGGGGACAGGTCTGTCTCTGTATAACACTGGGTACAGTACTGGTGGGGACGGATCTGTCACTGTATAACACAGGGGTACAGTACAGGTGGGGAGGGGCTGTCACTGTATAACACTGGGGTACAGTACTGGTGGGGATGGGTCTGTCACTGTATAACACTGGGTTCAGTACTGGTTGGGAGGGGTCTGTCACTGAATAAGACTGGGGTACAGTACAGGTGGGGAGGGGTGTGTCACTGTATAACACTGGGGGAAAGTACTGGTGGGGACAGGTCAGTCACTGCATAACACTGGGATACAGTACTGGTGGGGACGGGTCTGTTAAACTATAACACTGGGGTCCAGTACTGGTGGGGACGGGTCTGTCACTGTATAACACTGGGGTACAGTACTGGTGTGGACGGATCTGTCACTGTATAACACTGGGGAACAGTATTGGTGGGGACGGGTCTGTCAGTGTATAACACAGGGGTACAGTACTGGTGGAGACGGGACAGTCACTGTATAACACTGGGGAACAGTATTGAAGGGGACGGGACTGTCACTGTATAACACTGGGGTGGAGTTCTGGTGGGGAAGGGTCTGTCACTGCATAATACTGGGGTACAGTACTGGTAGGGACAGGTCTGTCAATGTATAGCACTGGGGTACAGTACTGGTGGAGACGGGTCTGTCACTGTGTAACACGGGGGTACAGTACAGGTGGTGACAGGTCTGTCACTGTATAGCCCTGGGGTACAGTACTGGTGGGGACGGGTCAGTCACTGTATACACTGGGGTACAGTACTGTTGGGGACAGGTCTGTCTCTGTATAACACGGGGGTACAGTACTGGTGGGGACGGATCTGTCACTGTATAACACTGGGGTACAGTACAGGTGGGGAGGGGTCTGTCACTGTATAACACTGGGGTACAGTACTGGTGGGGACGGGTCTGTCACTGTATAACACTGGGGTACAGTACTGGTGTGGACGGGTCTGTCACTGTATAACACGGGGGTACAGTACTGGTGGGGACGGGACAGTCACTGTATAACACTGGGGTACAGTACTGGTGTGGACGGGTCTGTCACTGTATAACACTGGGATACCGTACTGGTGGGGAAGGGACAGTCACTGTATAACACTGGGGAACAGTATTGGTGGGGACGGGACAGTCACTGTATAACACTGGGGTACAGTACTGGTGGGGACGGGTCTGTCACTGTATAACACTGGAGAACAGTACTGGTGGGGATGGGTCTGTCACTGTATAACACTGGGTTGCAGTACTGGTGGGGACAGGAGTGTCACTGTATAACACTGTTGTACAGTACTGGTGGGGACAGGTCTGTCACTGTATAACACTGGGGAACAGTATTGGTGTGGACGGGTCTGTCAGTGTATAACACAGGGGTACAGTACTGGTGGGGACGGGACAGTCACTGTATAACACTGGGGAACAGTATTGTTGGGGACGGGTCTGTCCCTGTATAACACTGGGGTAGAGTACTGGTGGGGAAGGGTCTGTCACTGCATAATACTGGGGTACACTACAGGTAGGGACAGGTCTGACAATGTATAGCACTGGGGTACAGTAAAGGGGGAGACGGGTCTGTCACTGTGTAACACGGGGGTACAGTACTGGTGGTGACAGGTCTGTCACTGTATAAACCTGGGGTACAGTACTGGTGGGGACAGGTCTGTCTCTTTATAACACTGGGGTACAGTACTGGTGGGGACGGATCTGTCACTGTATAACAAAGGGGTACAGTACAGGTGGGGAGGGGTCTGTCACTGTATAACACTGGGGTACAGTACTGGTGGGGATGGGTCTGTCACTGTATAACACTGGGGTCCAGTACTGGTTGGGAGGGGTCTGTCACTGAATAAGACTGGGGTACAGTACAGGTGGGGAGGGGTGTGTCACTGTATAACACTGGGGGAAAGTACTGGTGGGGACAGGTCAGTCACTGCATAACAATGGGATACAGTACTGGTGGGGACGGGTCTGTCAAACTATAACACTGGGGTCCAGTACTGGTGGGGACGGGTCTGTCACTGTATAACACTGGGGTCCAGTACTGGTGGGGACGGGTCTGTCACTGTATAACACTGGAGTACAGTAAATGTGGGACAGGTGTGCCACTGTATAACACTGAGGTACAGAACTGGTGGGGACGGGACTGTCACGGTATAACACTGGGGTACAGTACTGGTGGGGACGTGTCTGTCACTGTATAACACTGGGGAACAGTACTGGTGGGGAGGGGTCTGTCACTGTGTAACACTGGAGTACAGTACTGGTGTGGACAGGTGTGTCACTGTATAACACTGGGGTTCAGTACTGATGGGGACGGGTCTGTCACTGTATAACACAGGGATACAGTACTGTTGGGTTTAGGTCTGTCACTGCATAACACTGGGGTACAGTCTGGTGGGTTTAGGTCTGTCACTGTATAACACTGGGATAGAGTACTGTTGGGTTTAGGTCTGTCACTGTATAACACTGGGGTACAGTACTGGTGCGGACTGGTCTGTCACTGTATTACACTGGGGTACAGTACTGCTGGGGACGGGTCTGTCACTGTGTAACACTGGGGTACAGTACGGGTGGGGACGGGTCTGTCACTGTATAACACTGGGGTACAGTACTGGTGGGGACAGGTCTGTCACTGTATAATACTGGGGTACAGTACTGGTGGGGACCGGTCTGTCACTGTATAACACTGGGATACAGTACTGGTGGGGACAGGTCTGTCACTGTATAACACTGGGGTACAGTACTGGTGGGGACGGGTCTGTCACTGTATAACAAAGGGATACTGTACTGGTGTGGACAGGTCTGTCACTGTATAACACTGGGGTACAGTACTGGTGGGGAGAGGTCTGTTAGTGTATAACACTAGGGTACAGTACAGGTGGGGACAGGTCTGTCACTGAATAAGACTAGGGTACAGTACTGGTGGGGACGGGTCTGTCACTGTATAACACTGGGGTACAGTACTGGTGGGGACAGGTCTGTCACTGTATAACACTGGGGTACAGTACTGGTGGGGACGGGTCTGTCACTGTATAACACTGGGGTACAGTACTGGTGGGGACAGGTCTGTCACTGTATAACACTGGGGTACAGTACTGGTGGGGACAGGTCTGTCACTGTATAACACTGGGGTACAGTACTGGTGGGGACGGGTCTGTCACTGTATAACACTGGGGTACAGTACTGGTGGGGACGGGTCTGTCACTGTATAACACGGGGGAACAGTACAGGTGGGGAGGGGTCTGTCACTGTATAACACTGGGGAACAGTACTGGTGGGGACGGGTCTGTCACTGTATAACACGGGGGAACAGAACAGGTGGGGAGGGGTCTGTCACTGTATAACACTGGGGTAAACTACTGGTGGGGACAGGTCAGTCACTGTATAACACGGGGGTACAGTACAGGTGGGGAGGGGTGTGTCACTGTATAACACTGGGGTAAAGTACTGGTGGGGACAGGTCAGTCACTGTATAACACTGGGGTACAGTACTGGTGGGGACGGGTCTGTCAAAGTATAACACTGGGGTCCAGTACTGGTGGGGACGGGTCATCACTGTATAACACTGGGGTACAGTACTGGTGGGGACAGGTGTGTCAAAGTGTAACACTGGGGTACAGTACTGGTGTGGTCAGGTCTGTCATTGTATAACACTGGGGTACAGTACTGGTGGGGACAGGTCTGTCACTGAATAACACTGGGGTACAGTACTGGTGGGGATGGGTCTGTCACTGTTTAACACTGGGGTACAATACTGGAGGGGATGGGTATGTCACTGTATAACACTGGGGTACAGTACTGGTGGGGAAATGTCCGTCACTGTATAAAAATGGCGTACAGTACTGGTGTGGACGGATCTGTCACTGTATAACACTGGGGAACAGTATTGGTGGGGACGGGTCTGTCAGTGTATAACACAGGGGTACAGTACTGGTGGGGACGGGACAGTCACTGTATAACACTGGGGAACAGTATTGGTGTGGACGGGTCTGTCAGTGTATAACACAGGGGTACAGTACTGGTGGGGACGGGTCTGTCACTGTATAACACTGGGGAACATTATTGGTGGGGACGGGTCTGTCACTGTATAACACTGGGGTAGAGTACTGGTGGGGAAGGGTCTGTCACTGCATAATACTGGGGTACACTACAGGTAGGGACAGGTCTGTCAATGTATAGCACTGGGGTACAGTACAGGTCGAGACGGGTCTGTCACTGTGTAACACGGGGGTACAGTACAGGTGGTGACAGGTCTGTGACTGTATAAACCTGGGGTACAGTACTGGTGGGGACGGGTCTGTCACTGTATACACTGGGGTACAGTACTGGTGGGGACAGGTCTGTCTCTGTATAACACTGGGTACAGTACTGGTGGGGACGGATCTGTCACTGTATAACACAGGGGTACAGAACAGGTGGGGAGGGGTCTGTCACTGTATAACACTGGGGTACAGTACTGGTGGGGATGGGTCTGTCACTGTATAACACTGGGTTCAGTAATGGTTGGGAGGGGTCTGTCAATGAATAAGACTGGGGTACAGTACAGGTGGGGAGGGGTGTGTCACTGTATAACACTGGGGGAAAGTACTGGTGGGGACAGGTCAGTCACTGCATAACACTGGGATACAGTACTGGTGGGGACGGGTCTGTCAAACTATAACACTGGGGTCCAGTACTGGTGGGGACGGGTCTGTCACTGTATAACACTGGGGTACAGTACTGGTGTGGACGGATCTGTCACTGTATACACTGGGGTACAGTACTGGTGGGGACAGGTCTGTCTCTGTATAACACTGGGTACAGTACTGGTGGGGACGGATCTGTCACTGTATAACACGGGTACAGTACAGGTGGGGAGGGGTCTGTCACTGTATAACAATGGGGTACAGTACTGGTGGGGATGGGTCTGTCACTGTATAACACTGGGTTCTGTACTGGTTGGGAGGGGTCTGTCACTGAATAAGACTGGGGTACAGTACAGGTGGGGAGGGGTGTGTCACTGTATAACACTGGGGGAAAGTACTGGTGGGGACAGGTCAGTCACTGCATAACACTGGGATACAGTACTGGTGGGGACGGGTCTGTCAAACTATAACACTGGGGTCCAGTACTGGTGGGGACGGGTCTGTCACTGTATAACACTGGGGTACAGTACTGGTGTGGACGGATCTGTCACTGTATAACACTGGGGAACAGTATTGGTGGGGACGGGTCTGTCAGTGTATAACACAGGGGTACAGTACTGGTGGAGACGGGACAGTCACTGTATAACACTGGGGAACAGTATTGAAGGGGACGGGACTGTCACTGTATAACACTGGGGTGGAGTTCTGGTGGGGAAGGGTCTGTCACTGCATAATACTGGGGTACAGTACTGGTAGGGACAGGTCTGTCAATGTATAGCACTGGGGTACAGTACTGGTGGAGACGGGTCTGTCACTGTGTAACACGGGGGTACAGTACAGGTGGTGACAGGTCTGTCACTGTATAGCCCTGGGGTACAGTACTGGTGGGGACGGGTCAGTCACTGTATACACTGGGGTACAGTACTGGTGGGGACAGGTCTGTCTCTGTATAACACGGGGGTACAGTACTGGTGGGGACGGATCTGTCACTGTATAACACTGGGGAACAGTATTGAAGGGGACGGGTCTGTCACTGTATAACACTGGGGTAGAGTTCTGGTGGGGAAGGGTCTGTCACTGCATAATTTGGGGTACAGTACTGGTAGGGACAGGTCTGTCAATGTATAGCACTGGGGAACAATACTGGTGGAGACGGGTCTGTCACTGTGTAACACGGTGGTACAGTACAGGTGGTGACAGGTCTGTCACTGTATAGCCCTGGGGTACAGTACTGGTGGGGACGGGTCAGTCACTGTATAACACGGGGGTACAGTACTGGTGGGGAGGGGTCTGTCACTGTATAACACTGGGGTACAGTACTGGTGGGGACGGGTCTGTCACTGTATAACACGGGTACAGTACTGGTGTGGACGGGTCTGTCACTGTATAACACGGGGGTACAGTAATGGTGGGGACGGGACAGTCACTGTATAACACTGGGGTACAGTACTGGTGTGGACGGGTCAGTCACTGTATAACACTGGGATACCGTACTGGTGGGGAAGGGACAGTCACTGTATAACACTGGGGAACAGTATTGGTGGGGACGGGACAGTCACTGTATAACACTGGGGTACAGTACTGGTGGGGACGGGTCTGTCACTGTATAACACTGGAGAACAGTACTGGTGGGGATGCGTCTGACACTGTATAACACTGGGGTGCAGTACTGGTGGGGACAGGAGAGTCACTGTATAACACTGTTGTACAGTACTGGTGGGGACAGGTCTGTCACTGTATAACACTGGGGTACAGTACTGGTGGGGACGGGTCTGCACTGTGTAACACGGGGGTACAGTACTGGTGGGGACGGGACAGTCACTGTATAACACTGGGGAACAGTATTGGTGTGGACGGGTCTGTCAGTGTATAACACAGGGGTACAGTACTGGTGGGGACGGGACAGTCACTGTATAACACTGGGGAACAGTATTGGTGGGGACGGGTCTGTCACTGTATAACACTGGGGTAGAGTTCTGGTGGGGAAGGGTCTGTCACTGCATAATACTGGGGTACAGTACTGGTAGGGACAGGTCTGTCAATGTATAGCACTGGGGTACAATACTGGTGGAGACGGGTCTGTCACTGTGTAACACGGTGGTACAGTACAGATGGTGACAGGTCTGTCACTGTATAGCCCTGGGGTACAGTACTGGTGGGGACGGGTCAGTCACTGTATACACTGGGGTACAGTACTGGTGGGGACAGGTCTGTCTCTGTATAACACGGGGGTACAGTACTGGTGGGGACGGATCTGTCACTGTATAACACTGGGGTACAGTACAGGTGGGGAGGGTTCTGTCACTGTATAACACTGGGGTACAGTGCTGGTGGGGACGGGTCTGTCACTGTATAACACTGGGGTACAGTACTGGTGTGGACGGGTCTGTCACTGTATAACACGGGGGTACAGTACTGGTGGGGACGGGACAGTCACTGTATAACACTGGGGTACAGTACTGGTGTGGACGGGTCTGTCACTGTATAACACTGGGATACCGTACTGGTGGGGAAGGGACAGTCACTGTATAACACTGGGGAACAGTATTGGTGGGGACGGGACAGTCACTGTATAACACTGGGATACAGTACTGGTGGGGACGGGTCTGTCACTGTATAACACTGGAGAACAGTACTGGTGGGGATGGGTCTGACACTGTATAACACTGGGGTGCAGTACTGGTGGGGACAGGAGAGTCACTGTATAACACTGGGGTACAGTACTGGTGGGGACAGGTCTGTCACTGTATAATACTGGGGTACAGTACTGGTGGGGACCGGTCTGTCACTGTATAACACTGGGATACAGTACTGGTGGGGACAGGTCTGTCACTGTATAACACTGGGGTACAGTACTGGTGGGGACGGGTCTGTCACTGTATAACAAAGGGATACTGTACTGGTGTGGACAGGTCTGTCACTGTATAACACTGGGGTACAGTACTGGTGGGGAGAGGTCTGTTAGTGTATAACACTAGGGTACAGTACAGGTGGGGACAGGTCTGTCACTGAATAAGACTAGGGTACAGTACTGGTGGGGACGGGTCTGTCACTGTATAACACTGGGGTACAGTACTGGTGGGGACAGGTCTGTCACTGTATAACACTGGGGTACAGTACTGGTGGGGACGGGTCTGTCACTGTATAAAACTGGGGTACAGTACTGGTGGGGACAGGTCTGTCACTGTATAACACTGGGGTACAGTACTGGTGGGGACAGGTCTGTCACTGTATAACACTGGGGTACAGTACTGGTGGGGACGGGTCTGTCACTGTATAACACTGGGGTACAGTACTGGTGGGGACGGGTCTGTCACTGTATAACACGGGGGAACAGTACAGGTGGGGAGGGGTCTGTCACTGTATAACACTGGGGAACAGTACTGGTGGGGACGGGTCTGTCACTGTATAACACGGGGGAACAGAACAGGTGGGGAGGGGTCTGTCACTGTATAACACTGGGGTAAACTACTGGTGGGGACAGGTCAGTCACTGTATAACACGGGGGTACAGTACAGGTGGGGAGGGGTGTGTCACTGTATAACACTGGGGTAAAGTACTGGTGGGGACAGGTCAGTCACTGTATAACACTGGGGTACAGTACTGGTGGGGACGGGTCTGTCAAAGTATAACACTGGGGTCCAGTACTGGTGGGGACGGGTCATCACTGTATAACACTGGGGTACAGTACTGGTGGGGACAGGTGTGTCAAAGTGTAACACTGGGGTACAGTACTGGTGTGGTCAGGTCTGTCATTGTATAACACTGGGGTACAGTACTGGTGGGGACAGGTCTGTCACTGAATAACACTGGGGTACAGTACTGGTGGGGATGGGTCTGTCACTGTTTAACACTGGGGTACAATACTGGAGGGGATGGGTATGTCACTGTATAACACTGGGGTACAGTACTGGTGGGGAAATGTCCGTCACTGTATAAAAATGGCGTACAGTACTGGTGTGGACGGATCTGTCACTGTATAACACTGGGGAACAGTATTGGTGGGGACGGGTCTGTCAGTGTATAACACAGGGGTACAGTACTGGTGGGGACGGGACAGTCACTGTATAACACTGGGGAACAGTATTGGTGTGGACGGGTCTGTCAGTGTATAACACAGGGGTACAGTACTGGTGGGGACGGGTCTGTCACTGTATAACACTGGGGAACATTATTGGTGGGGACGGGTCTGTCACTGTATAACACTGGGGTAGAGTACTGGTGGGGAAGGGTCTGTCACTGCATAATACTGGGGTACACTACAGGTAGGGACAGGTCTGTCAATGTATAGCACTGGGGTACAGTACAGGTCGAGACGGGTCTGTCACTGTGTAACACGGGGGTACAGTACAGGTGGTGACAGGTCTGTGACTGTATAAACCTGGGGTACAGTACTGGTGGGGACGGGTCTGTCACTGTATACACTGGGGTACAGTACTGGTGGGGACAGGTCTGTCTCTGTATAACACTGGGTACAGTACTGGTGGGGACGGATCTGTCACTGTATAACACAGGGGTACAGTACAGGTGGGGAGGGGTCTGTCACTGTATAACACTGGGGTACAGTACTGGTGGGGATGGGTCTGTCACTGTATAACACTGGGTTCAGTACTGGTTGGGAGGGGTCTGTCAATGAATAAGACTGGGGTACAGTACAGGTGGGGAGGGGTGTGTCACTGTATAACACTGGGGGAAAGTACTGGTGGGGACAGGTCAGTCACTGCATAACACTGGGATACAGTACTGGTGGGGACGGGTCTGTCAAACTATAACACTGGGGTCCAGTACTGGTGGGGACGGGTCTGTCACTGTATAACACTGGGGTACAGTACTGGTGTGGACGGATCTGTCACTGTATACACTGGGGTACAGTACTGGTGGGGACAGGTCTGTCTCTGTATAACACTGGGTACAGTACTGGTGGGGACGGATCTGTCACTGTATAACACGGGTACAGTACAGGTGGGGAGGGGACTGTCACTGTATAACACTGGGGTACAGTACTGGTGGGGATGGGTCTGTCACTGTATAACACTGGGTTCTGTACTGGTTGGGAGGGGTCTGTCACTGAATAAGACTGGGGTACAGTACAGGTGGGGAGGGGTGTGTCACTGTATAACACTGGGGGAAAGTACTGGTGGGGACAGGTCAGTCACTGCATAACACTGGGATACAGTACTGGTGGGGACGGGTCTGTCAAACTATAACACTGGGGTCCAGTACTGGTGGGGACGGGTCTGTCACTGTATAACACTGGGGTACAGTACTGGTGTGGACGGATCTGTCACTGTATAACACTGGGGAACAGTATTGGTGGGGACGGGTCTGTCAGTGTATAACACAGGGGTACAGTACTGGTGGAGACGGGACAGTCACTGTATAACACTGGGGAACAGTATTGAAGGGGACGGGACTGTCACTGTATAACACTGGGGTGGAGTTCTGGTGGGGAAGGGTCTGTCACTGCATAATACTGGGGTACAGTACTGGTAGGGACAGGTCTGTCAATGTATAGCACTGGGGTACAGTACTGGTGGAGACGGGTCTGTCACTGTGTAACACGGGGGTACAGTACAGGTGGTGACAGGTCTGTCACTGTATAGCCCTGGGGTACAGTACTGGTGGGGACGGGTCAGTCACTGTATACACTGGGGTACAGTACTGGTGGGGACAGGTCTGTCTCTGTATAACACGGGGGTACAGTACTGGTGGGGACGGATCTGTCACTGTATAACACTGGGGAACAGTATTGAAGGGGACGGGTCTGTCACTGTATAACACTGGGGTAGAGTTCTGGTGGGGAAGGGTCTGTCACTGCATAATTTGGGGTACAGTACTGGTAGGGACAGGTCTGTCAATGTATAGCACTGGGGAACAATACTGGTGGAGACGGGTCTGTCACTGTGTAACACGGTGGTACAGTACAGGTGGTGACAGGTCTGTCACTGTATAGCCCTGGGGTACAGTACTGGTGGGGACGGGTCAGTCTCTGTATAACACGGGGGTACAGTACTGGTGGGGAGGGGTCTGTCACTGTATAACACTGGGGTACAGTACTGGTGGGGACGGGTCTGTCACTGTATAACACGGGTACAGTACTGGTGTGGACGGGTCTGTCACTGTATAACACGGGGGTACAGTAATGGTGGGGACGGGACAGTCACTGTATAACACTGGGGTACAGTACTGGTGTGGACGGGTCAGTCACTGTATAACACTGGGATACCGTACTGGTGGGGAAGGGACAGTCACTGTATAACACTGGGGAACAGTATTGGTGGGGACGGGACAGTCACTGTATAACACTGGGGTACAGTACTGGTGGGGACGGGTCTGTCACTGTATAACACTGGAGAACAGTACTGGTGGGGATGGGTCTGACACTGTATAACACTGGGGTGCAGTACTGGTGGGGACAGGAGAGTCACTGTATAACACTGTTGTACAGTACTGGTGGGGACAGGTCTGTCACTGTATAACACTGGGGTACAGTACTGGTGGGGACGGGTCTGCACTGTGTAACACGGGGGTACAGTACTGGTGGGGACGGGACAGTCACTGTATAACACTGGGGAACAGTATTGGTGTGGACGGGTCTGTCAGTGTATAACACAGGGGTACAGTACTGGTGGGGACGGGACAGTCACTGTATAACACTGGGGAACAGTATTGGTGGGGACGGGTCTGTCACTGTATAACACTGGGGTAGAGTTCTGGTGGGGAAGGGTCTGTCACTGCATAATACTGGGGTACAGTACTGGTAGGGACAGGTCTGTCAATGTATAGCACTGGGGTACAATACTGGTGGAGACGGGTCTGTCACTGTGTAACACGGTGGTACAGTACAGATGGTGACAGGTCTGTCACTGTATAGCCCTGGGGTACAGTACTGGTGGGGACGGGTCAGTCACTGTATACACTGGGGTACAGTACTGGTGGGGACAGGTCTGTCTCTGTATAACACGGGGGTACAGTACTGGTGGGGACGGATCTGTCACTGTATAACACTGGGGTACAGTACAGGTGGGGAGGGTTCTGTCACTGTATAACACTGGGGTACAGTGCTGGTGGGGACGGGTCTGTCACTGTATAACACTGGGGTACAGTACTGGTGTGGACGGGTCTGTCACTGTATAACACGGGGGTACAGTACTGGTGGGGACGGGACAGTCACTGTATAACACTGGGGTACAGTACTGGTGTGGACGGGTCTGTCACTGTATAACACTGGGATACCGTACTGGTGGGGAAGGGACAGTCACTGTATAACACTGGGGAACAGTATTGGTGGGGACGGGACAGTCACTGTATAACACTGGGATACAGTACTGGTGGGGACGGGTCTGTCACTGTATAACACTGGAGAACAGTACTGGTGGGGATGGGTCTGACACTGTATAACACTGGGGTGCAGTACTGGTGGGGACAGGAGAGTCACTGTATAACACTGTTGTACAGTACTGGTGGGGACAGGTCTGTCACTGTATAACACTGGGGTACAGTACTGGTGGGGACGGGTCTGCACTGTGTAACACGGGGGTACAGTACTGGTGGGGACGGGACAGTCACTGTATAACACTGGGGAACAGTATTGGTGTGGACGGGTCTGTCAGTGTATAACACAGGGGTACAGTACTGGTGGGGACGGGACAGTCACTGTATAACACTGGGGAACAGTATTGGTGGGGACGGGTCTGTCACTGTATAACACTGGGGTAGTTACTGGTGGGGAAGGGTCTGTCACTGCATAATACTGGGGTACACTACAGGTAGGGACAGGTCTGACAATGTATAGCACTGGGGTACAGTACAGGGGGAGACGGGTCTGTCACTGTGTAACACTGGGGTACAGTACAGGTGGTGACAGGTCTGTCACTGTATAAACCTGGGGTACAGTACTGGTGGGGACGGGTCTGTCACTGTATACACTGGGGTACAGTACTGGTGGGGACAGGTCTGTCTCTTTATAACACTGGGGTACTGGACTGGTGGGGACGGATCTGTCACTGTATAACAAAGGGGTACAGTACAGGTGGGGAGGGGTGTGTCACTGCATAACACTGGGGGAAAGTACTGGTGGGGACAGGTCAGTCACTGCATAACAATGGGATACAGTACTGGTGGGGACGGGTCTGTCACTGTGTAACACTGGGGTACAGTACGGGTGGGGACGGGTCTGTCACTGTATAACACTGGGGTACAGTACTGGTGGGGACAGGTCTGTCACTGTATAATACTGGGGTACAGTACTGGTGGGGACCGGTCTGTCACTGTATAACACTGGGATACAGTACTGGTGGGGACAGGTCTGTCACTGTATAACACTGGGGTACAGTACTGGTGGGGACGGGTCTGTCACTGTATAACAAAGGGATACTGTACTGGTGTGGACAGGTCTGTCACTGTATAACACTGGGGTACAGTACTGGTGGGGAGGGGTCTGTTACTGTATAACACTAGGGTACAGTACAGGTGGGGACAGGTCTGTCACTGAATAAGACTAGGGTACAGTACTGGTGGGGACGGGTCTGTCACTGTATAACACGGGGAACAGTACAGGTGGGGAGGGGTCTGTCACTGTATAACACTGGGGAACAGTACTGGTGGGGAAGGGTCTGTCACTGTATAACACGGGGGAACAGAACAGGTGGGGAGTGGTCTGTCACTGTATAACACTGGGGTAAACTACTGGTGGGGACAGGTCAGTCACTGTATAACACGGGGGTACAGTACAGGTGGGGAGGGGTGTGTCACTGTATAACACTGGGGTAAAGTACTGGTGGGGACAGGTCAGTCACTGTATAACGCTGGGGTACAGTACTGGTGGGGACGGGTCTGTCAAAGTATAACACTGGGGTCCAGTACTGGTGGGGACGGGTCTGTCACTGTATAACACTGGGGTACTTTACTGGTGTGGACGGATCTGTCACTGTATAACACTGGGGAACAGTATTGGTGGGGACGGGTCTGTCAGTGTATAACACAGGGGTACAGTACTGGTGGGGACGGGACAGTCACTGTATAACACTGGGGAACAGTATTGAAGGGGACGGGTCTGTCACTGTATAACACTGGGGTAGAGTTCTGGTGGGGAAGGGTCTGTCACTGCATAATACTGGGGTACAGTACTGGTAGGGACAGGTCTGTCAATGTATAGCACTGGGGTACAGTACTGGTGGAGACGGGTCTGTCACTGTGTAACACGGGGGTACAGTACAGGTGGTGACAGGTCTGTCACTGTATAGCCCTGGGGTACAGTACTGGTGGGGACGGGTCAGTCACTGTATACACTGGGGTACAGTACTGGTGGGGACAGGTCTGTCTCTGTATAACACGGGGGTACAGTACTGGTGGGGACGGATCTGTCACTGTATAACACTGGGGTACAGTACAGGTGGGGAGGGGTCTGTCACTGTATAACACTGGGGTACAGTAATGGTGGGGACGGGTCTGTCACTGTATAACACTGGGGTACAGTACTGGTGTGGACGGGTCTGTCACTGTATAACACAGGGGTACAGTACTGGTGGGGACGGGACAGTCACTGTATAACACTGGGGTACAGTACTGGTGTGGACGGGTCTGTCACTGTATAACACTGGGATACCGTACTGGTGGGGAAGGGACAGTCACTGTATAACACTGGGGAACAGTATTGGTGGGGACGGGACAGTCACTGTATAACACTGGGGTACAGTACTGGTGGGGACGGGTCTGTCACTGTATAACACTGGAGAACAGTACTGGTGGGGATGGGTCTGTCACTGTATAACACTGGGGTGCAGTACTGGTGGGGACAGGAGAGTCACTGTATAACACTGTTGTACAGTACTGGTGGGGACAGGTCTGTCACTGTATAACACTGGGGTACAGTACTGGTGGGGACGGGTCTGCACTGTGTAACACGGGGGTACAGTACTGGTGGGGACGGGACAGTCACTGTATAACACTGGGGAACAGTATTGGTGTGGACGGGTCTGTCAGTGTATAACACAGGGGTACAGTACTGGTGGGGACGGGACAGTCACTGTATAACAATGGGGAACAGTATTGGTGGGGACGGGTCTGTCACTGTATAACAGTGGGGTAGAGTACTGGTGGGGAAGGGTCTGTCACTGCATAATACTGGGGTACAGTACAGGTAGGGACAGGTCTGACAATGTATAGCACTGGGGTACAGTACAGGTGGGGAAGGGTCTGTCACTGCATAATACTGGGGTACACTACAGGTAGGGACAGGTCTGACAATGTATAGCACTGGGGTACAGTACAGGGGGAGACGGGTCTGTCACTGTGTAACACGGGGGTATAATACAGGTGGTGACAGGTCTGTCACTGTATAAACCTGGGGTACAGTACTGGTGGGGACGGGTCTGTCACTGTATACACTGGGGTACAGTACTGGTGGGGACAGGTCTGTCTCTTTATAACACTGGGGTACAGTACTGGTGGGGACGGATCTGTCACTGTATAACAAAGGGGTACAGTACAGGTGGGGAGGGGTCTGTCACTGTATAACACTGGGGTACAGTACTGGTGGGGATGGGTCTGTCACTGTATAACACTGGGGTACAGTACTGGTTGGGAGGGGTCTGTCACTGAATAAGACTGGGGTACAGTACTGGTGGGGAGGGGTGTGTCACTGTATAACACTGGGGGAAAGTACTGGTGGGGACAGGTCAGTCACTGCATAACAATTGGGATACAGTACTGGTGGGGAAGGGTCTGTCACTGTATAACACGGGGGAACAGAACAGGTGGGGAGTGGTCTGTCACTGTATAACACTGGGGTAAACTACTGGTGGGGACAGGTCAGTCACTGTATAACACGGGGGTACAGTACAGGTGGGGAGGGGTGTGTCACTGTATAACACTGGGGTAAAGTACTGGTGGGGACAGGTCAGTCACTGTATAACGCTGGGGTACAGTACTGGTGGGGACGGGTCTGTCAAAGTATAACACTGGGGTCCAGTACTGGTGGGGACGGGTCTGTCACTGTATAACACTGGGGTACTTTACTGGTGTGGACGGATCTGTCACTGTATAACACTGGGGAACAGTATTGGTGGGGACGGGTCTGTCAGTGTATAACACAGGCGTACAGTACTGGTGGGGACGGGACAGTCACTGTATAACACTGGGGAACAGTATTGAAGGGGACGGGTCTGTCACTGTATAACACTGGGGTAGAGTTCTGGTGGGGAAGGGTCTGTCACTGCATAATACTGGGGTACAGTACTGGTAGGGACAGGTCTGTCAATGTATAGCACTGGGGTACAGTACTGGTGGAGACGGGTCTGTCACTGTGTAACACGGGGGTACAGTACAGGTGGTGACAGGTCTGTCACTGTATAGCCCTGGGGTACAGTACTGGTGGGGACGGGTCAGTCACTGTATACACTGGGGTACAGTACTGGTGGGGACAGGTCTGTCTCTGTATAACACGGGGGTACAGTACTGGTGGGGACGGATCTGTCACTGTATAACACTGGGGTACAGTACAGGTGGGGAGGGGTCTGTCACTGTATAACACTGGGGTACAGTAATGGTGGGGACGGGTCTGTCACTGTATAACACTGGGGTACAGTACTGGTGTGGACGGGTCTGTCACTGTATAACACGGGGGTACAGTACTGGTGGGGACGGGACAGTCACTGTATAACACTGGGGTACAGTACTGGTGTGGACGGGTCTGTCACTGTATAACACTGGGATACCGTACTGGTGGGGAAGGGACAGTCACTGTATAACACTGGGGAACAGTATTGGTGGGGACGGGACAGTCACTGTATAACACTGGGGTACAGTACTGGTGGGGACGGGTCTGTCACTGTATAACACTGGAGAACAGTACTGGTGGGGATGGGTCTGTCACTGTATAACACTGGGGTGCAGTACTGGTGGGGACAGGAGAGTCACTGTATAACACTGTTGTACAGTACTGGTGGGGACAGGTCTGTCACTGTATAACACTGGGGTACAGTACTGGTGGGGACGGGTCTGCACTGTGTAACACGGGGGTACAGTACTGGTGGGGACGGGACAGTCACTGTATAACACTGGGGAACAGTATTGGTCTGGACGGGTCTGTCAGTGTATAACACAGGGGTACAGTACTGGTGGGGACGGGACAGTCACTGTATAACACTGGGGAACAGTATTGGTGGGGACGGGTCTGTCACTGTATAACAGTGGGGTAGAGTACTGGTGGGGAAGGGTCTGTCACTGCATAATACTGGGGTACAGTACAGGTAGGGACAGGTCTGACAATGTATAGCACTGGGGTACAGTACAGGTGGGGAAGGGTCTGTCACTGCATAATACTGGGGTACACTACAGGTAGGGACAGGTCTGACAATGTATAGCACTGGGGTACAGTACAGGGGGAGACGGGTCTGTCACTGTGTAACACGGGGGTATAATACAGGTGGTGACAGGTCTGTCACTGTATAAACCTGGGGTACAGTACTGGTGGGGACGGGTCTGTCACTGTATACACTGGGGTACAGTACTGGTGGGGACAGGTCTGTCTCTTTATAACACTGGGGTACAGTACTGGTGGGGACGGATCTGTCACTGTATAACAAAGGGGTACAGTACAGGTGGGGAGGGGTCTGTCACTGTATAACACTGGGGTACAGTACTGGTGGGGATGGGTCTGTCACTGTATAACACTGGGGTACAGTACTGGTTGGGAGGGGTCTGTCACTGAATAAGACTGGGGTACAGTACAGGTGGGGAGGGGTGTGTCACTGTATAACACTGGGGGAAAGTACTGGTGGGGACAGGTCAGTCACTGCATAACAATTGGGATACAGTACTGGTGGGGACGGGTCTGTTAAACTATAACACTGGGGTCCAGTACTGGTGGGGACGGGTCTGTCACTGTATAACACTGGGGTCCAGTACTGGTGGGGACGGGTCTGTCACTTTATAACACTGGGGTACAGTAAAGGTGGGACAGGTGTGCCACTGTATAACACTGAGGTACAGAACTGGTGGGGACGGGACTGTCACGGTATAACACTGGGGTACAGTACTGGTGGGGATGTGTCTGTCACCGTATAACACTGGGGAACAGTACTGGTGGGGAGGGGTCTGTCACTGTGTAACACTGGAGTACAGTACTGGTGTGGACAGGTGTGTCACTGAATAACACTGGGGTTCAGTACTGATGGGGACGGGTCTGTCACTGTATAACACTGGGGTACAGTACTGGTGGGTTTAGGTCTGTCACTGTATAACACTGGGATACAATACTGTTGGGTTTAGGTCTGTCACTGTATAACACTGGGGTACAGTACTGGTGGGGACTGGTCTGTCACTGTATTACACTGGGGTACAGTACTGCTGGGGACGGGTCTGTCACTGTGTAACACTGGGGTACAGTATGGGTGGGGACGGGTCTGTCACTGTATAACACTGGGGTACAGTACTGGTGGGGACAGGTCTGTCACTGTATAATACTGGGGTACAGTACTGGTGGGGACCGGTCTGTCACTGTATAACACTGGGATACAGTACTGGTGGGGACAGGTCTGTCACTGTATAACACTGGGGTACAGTACTGGTGGGGACGGGTCTGTCACTGTATAACAAAGGGATACTGTACTGGTGTGGACAGGTCTGTCACTGTATAACACTGGGGTACAGTACTGGTGGGGAGGGGTCTGTTACTGTATAACACTAGGGTACAGTACAGGTGGGGACAGGTCTGTCACTGAATAAGACTAGGGTACAGTACTGGTGGGGACGGGTCTGTCACTGTATAACACGGGGGAACAGTACAGGTGGGGAGGGGTCTGTCACTGTATAACACTGGGGAACAGTACTGGTGGGGAATGGTCTGTCACTGTATAACACAGGGGAACAGAACAGGTGGGGAGTGGTCTGTCACTGTATAACACTGGGGTAAACTACTGGTGGGGACAGGTCAGTCACTGTATAACACGGGGGTACAGTACAGGTGGGGAGGGGTGTGTCACTGTATAAGACTGGGGTAAAGTACTGGTGGGGACAGGTCAGTCACTGTATAACGCTGGGGTACAGTACTGGTGGGGACGGGTCTGTCAAAGTATAACACTGGGGTCCAGTACTGGTGGGGACGGGTCTGTCACTGTATAACACTGGGGTACTTTACTGGTGTGGACGGATCTGTCACTGTATAACACTGGGGAACAGTATTGGTGGGGACGGGTCTGTCAGTGTATAACACAGGGGTACAGTACTGGTGGGGACGGGACAGTCACTGTATAACACTGGGGAACAGTATTGAAGGGGACGGGTCCGTCACTGTATAACACTGGGGAAGAGTTCTGGTGGGGAAGGGTCTGTCACTGCATAATACTGGGGAACAGTACTGGTAGGGACAGGTCTGTCAATGTATGGCACTGGGGTACAGTACTGGTGGAGACGGGTCTGTCACTGTGTAACACGGGGGTACAGTACAGGTGGTGACAGGTCTGTCACTGTATAGCCCTGGGGTACAGTACTGGTGGGGACGGGTCAGTCACTGTATACACTGGGGTACAGTACTGGTGGGGACAGGTCTGTCTCTGTATAACACGGGGGTACAGTACTGGTGGGGACGGATCTGTCACTGTATAACACTGGGGTACAGTACAGGTGGGGAGGGGTCTGTCACTGTATAACACTGGGGTACAGTAATGGTGGGGACGGGTCTGTCACTGTATAACACTGGGGTACAGTACTGGTGTGGACGGGTCTGTCACTGTATAACACGGGGGTACAGTACTGGTGGGGACGGGACAGTCACTGTATAACACTGGGGTACAGTACTGGTGTGGACGGGTCTGTCACTGTATAACACTGGGATACCGTACTGGTGGGGAAGGGACAGTCACTGTATAACACTGGGGAACAGTATTGGTGGGGACGGGTCTGTCACTGTATAACACTGGAGAACAGTACTGGTGGGGATGGGTCTGTCACTGTATAACACTGGGGTGCAGTACTGGTGGGGACAGGAGAGTCACTGTATAACACTGTTGTACAGTACTGGTGGGGACAGGTCTGTCACTGTATAACACTGGGGTACAGTACTGGTGGGGACGGGTCTGCACTGTGTAACATGGGGGTACAGTACTGGTGGGGACGGGACAGTCACTGTATAACACTGGGGAACAGTATTGGTGTGGACGGGACTGTCAGTGTATAACACAGGGGTACAGTACTGGTGGGGACGGGACAGTCACTGTATAACACTGGGGAACAGTATTGGTGGGGACGGGTCTGTCACTGTATAACAGTGGGGTAGAGTACTGGTGGGGAAGGGTCTGTCACTGCATAATACTGGGGTACAGTACAGGTAGGGACAGGTCTGACAATGTATAGCACTGGGGTACAGTACAGGTGGGGATGGGTCTGTCACTGCATAATACTGGGGTACACTACAGGTAGGGACAGGTCTGACAATGTATAGCACTGGGGTACAGTACAGGGGGAGACGGGTCTGTCACTGTGTAACACGGGGGTATAATACAGGTGGTGACAGGTCTGTCCCTGTATAAACCTGGGGTACAGTACTGGTGGGGACGGGTCTGTCACTGTATACACTGTGGTACAGTACTGGTGGGGACAGGTCTGTCTATTTATAACACTGGGGTACAGTACTGGTGGGGACGGATCTGTCACTGTATAACAAAGGGGTACAGTACAGGTGGGGAGGGGTCTGTCACTGTATAACACTGGGGTACAGTACTGGTGGGGATGGGTCTGTCACTGTATAACACTGGGGTACAGTACTGGTTGGGAGGGGTCTGTCACTGAATAAGACTGGGGTACAGTACAGGTGGGGAGGGGTGTGTCACTGTATAACACTGGGGGAAAGTACTGGTGGGGACAGGTCAGTCACTGCATAACAATTGGGATACAGTACTGGTGGGGACGGGTCTGTTAAACTATAACACTGGGGTCCAGTACTGGTGGGGACGGGTCTGTCACTGTATAACACTGGGGTCCAGTACTGGTGGGGACGGGTCTGTCACTGTATAACACTGGGGTACAGTAAAGGTGGGACAGGTGTGCCACTGTATAACACTGAGGTACAGAACTGGTGGGGACGGGACTGTCACGGTATAACACTGGGGTACAGTACTGGTGGGGACGTGTCTGTCACCGTATAACACTGGGGAACAGTACTGGTGGGGAGGGGTCTGTCACTGTGTAACACTGGAGTACAGTACTGGTGTGGACAGGTGTGTCACTGAATAACACTGGGGTTCAGTACTGATGGGGACGGGTCTGTCACTGTATAACACTGGGGTACAGTACTGGTGGGTTTAGGTCTGTCACTGTATAACACTGGGATACAGTACTGTTGGGTTTAGGTCTGTCACTGCATAACACTGGGGTACAGTCTGGTGGGTTTAGGTCTGTCACTGTATAACACTGGGATACAGTACTGTTGGGTTTAGGTCTGTCACTGTATAACACTGGGGTACAGTACTGGTGGGGACTGGTCTGTCACTGTATTACACTGGGGTACAGTACTGCTGGGGACGGGTCTGTCACTGGGTAACACTGGGGTACAGTACGGGTGGGGACAGGTCTGTCACTGTATAACACTGGGGTACAGTACTGGTGGGGACGGGTCTGCACTGTGTAACACGGGGGTACAGTACTGGTGGGGACGGGACAGTCACTGTATAACACTGGGCAACAGTATTGGTGTGGACGGGTCTGTCAGTGTATAACACAGGGGTACAGTACTGGTGGGGACGGGACAGTCACTGTATAACACTGGGGAACAGTATTGGTGGGGACGGGTCTGTCACTGTATAACAGTGGGGTAGAGTACTGGTGGGGAAGGGTCTGTCACTGCATAATACTGGGGTACAGTACAGGTAGGGACAGGTCTGACAATGTATAGCACTGGGGTACAGTACAGGTGGGGAAGGGTCTGTCACTGCATAATACTGGGGTACACTACAGGTAGGGACAGGTCTGACAATGTATAGCACTGGGGTACAGTACAGGGGGAGACGGGTCTGTCACTGTGTAACACGGGGGTATAATACAGGTGGTGACAGGTCTGTCACTGTATAAACCTGGGGTACAGTACTGGTGGGGACGGGTCTGTCACTGTATACACTGGGGTACAGTACTGGTGGGGACAGGTCTGTCTCTTTATAACACTGGGGTACAGTACTGGTGGGGACGGATCTGTCACTGTATAACAAAGGGGTACAGTACAGGTGGGGAGGGGTCTGTCACTGTATAACACTGGGGTACAGTACTGGTGGGGATGG
>NW_024470842.1:0-20000 GCF_017639515.1 Carcharodon carcharias
TGATTAAAAAAAAAAAAAAAAAAATTAAAAAAAAAAAAAAAAAAAAAAAAAAAAAAAAAAAAAAAAAAAAAAAAAAAAAAAAAAAAAAAAAAAAAAAAAAAAAAAAAAAAAAAAAAAAAAAAAAAAAAAAAAAAAAAAAAAAAAAAAAAAAAAAAAAAAAAAAAAAAAAAAAAAAAAAAAAAAAAAAAAAAAAAAAAAAAAAAAAAAAAAAAAAAAAAAAAAAAAAAAAAAAAAAAAAAAAAAAAAAAAAAAAAAAAAAAAAAAAAAAAAAAAAAAAAAAAAAAAAAAAAAAAAAAAAAAAAAAAAAAAAAAAAAAAAAAAAAAAAAAAAAAAAAAAAAAAAAAAAAAAAAAAAAAAAAAAAAAAAAAAAAAAAAAAAAAAAAAAAAAAAAAAAAAAAAAAAAAAAAAAAAAAAAAAAAAAAAAAAAAAAAAAAAAAAAAAAAAAAAAAAAAAAAAAAAAAAAAAAAAAAAAAAAAAAAAAAAAAAAAAAAAAAAAAAAAAAAAAAAAAAAAAAAAAAAAAAAAAAAAAAAAAAAAAAAAAAAAAAAAAAAAAAAAAAAAAAAAAAAAAAAAAAAAAAAAAAAAAAAAAAAAAAAAAAAAAAAAAAAAAAAAAAAAAAAAAAAAAAAAAAAAAAAAAAAAAAATAAAAAAAAAAAAAAAAAAAAAAAAAAAAAAAAAAAAAAAAAAAAAAAAAAAAAAAAAAAAAAAAAAAAAAAAAAAAAAAAAAAAAAAAAAAAAAAAAAAAAAAAAAAAAAAAAAAAAAAAAAAAAAAAAAAAAAAAAAAAAAAAAAAAAAAAAAAAAAAAAAAAAAAAAAAAAAAAAAAAAAATAAAAAAAAAAAAAAAAAAAAAAAAAAAAAAAAAAAAAAAAAAAAAAAAAAAAAAAAAAAAAAAAAAAAAAAAAAAAAAAAAAAAAAAAAAAAAAAAAAAAAAAAAAAAAAAAAAAAAAAAAAAAAAAAAAAAAAAAAAAAAAAAAAAAAAAAAAAAAAAAAAAAAAAAAAAAAAAAAAAAAAAAAAAAAAAAAAAAAAAAAAAAAAAAAAAAAAAAAAAAAAAAAAAAAAAAAAAAAAAAAAAAAAAAAAAAAAAAAAAAAAAAAAAAAAAAAAAAAAAAAAAAAAAAAAAAAAAAAAAAAAAAAAAAAAAAAAAAAAAAAAAAAAAAAAAAAAAAAAAAAAAAAAAAAAAAAAAAAAAAAAAAAAAAAAAAAAAAAAAAAAAAAAAAAAAAAAAAAAAAAAAAAAAAAAAAAAAAAAAAAAAAAAAAAAAAAAAAAAAAAAAAAAAAAAAAAAAAAAAAAAAAAAAAAAAAAAAAAAAAAAAAAAAAAAAAAAAAAAAAAAAAAAAAAAAAAAAAAAAAAAAAAAAAAAAAAAAAAAAAAAAAAAAAAAAAAAAAAAAAAAAAAAAAAAAAAAAAAAAAAAAAAAAAAAAAAAAAAAAAAAAAAAAAAAAAAAAAAAAAAAAAAAAAAAAAAAAAAAAAAAAAAAAAAAAAAAAAAAAAAAAAAAAAAAAAAAAAAAAAAAAAAAAAAAAAAAAAAAAAAAAAAAAAAAAAAAAAAAAAAAAAAAAAAAAAAAAAAAAAAAAAAAAAAAAAAAAAAAAAAAAAAAAAAAAAAAAAAAAAAAAAAAAAAAAAAAAAAAAAAAAAAAAAAAAAAAAAAAAAAAAAAAAAAAAAAAAAAAAAAAAAAAAAAAAAAAAAAAAAAAAAAAAAAAAAAAAAAAAAAAAAAAAAAAAAAAAAAAAAAAAAAAAAAAAAAAAAAAAAAAAAAAAAAAAAAAAAAAAAAAAAAAAAAAAAAAAAAAAAAAAAAAAAAAAAAAAAAAAAAAAAAAAAAAAAAAAAAAAAAAAAAAAAAAAAAAAAAAAAAAAAAAAAAAAAAAAAAAAAAAAAAAAAAAAAAAAAAAAAAAAAAATAAAAAAAAAAAAAAAAAAAAAAAAAAAAAAAAAAAAAAAAAAAAAAAAAAAAAAAAAAAAAAAAAAAAAAAAAAAAAAAAAAAAAAAAAAAAAAAAAAAAAAAAAAAAAAAAAAAAAAAAAAAAAAAAAAAAAAAAAAAAAAAAAAAAAAAAAAAAAAAAAAAAAAAAAAAAAAAAAAAAAAAAAAAAAAAAAAAAAAAAAAAAAAAAAAAAAAAAAAAAAAAAAAAAAAAAAAAAAAAAAAAAAAAAAAAAAAAAAAAAAAAAAAAAAAAAAAAAAAAAAAAAAAAAAAAAAAAAAAAAAAAAAAAAAAAAAAAAAAAAAAAAAAAAAAAAAAAAAAAAAAAAAAAAAAAAAAAAAAAAAAAAAAAAAAAAAAAAAAAAAAAAAAAAAAAAAAAAAAAAAAAAAAAAAAAAAAAAAAAAAAAAAAAAAAAAAAAAAAAAAAAAAAAAAAAAAAAAAAAAAAAAAAAAAAAAAAAAAAAAAAAAAAAAAAAAAAAAAAAAAAAAAAAAAAAAAAAAAAAAAAAAAAAAAAAAAAAAAAAAAAAAAAAAAAAAAAAAAAAAAAAAAAAAAAAAAAAAAAAAAAAAAAAAAAAAAAAAAAAAAAAAAAAAAAAAAAAAAAAAAAAAAAAAAAAAAAAAAAAAAAAAAAAAAAAAAAAAAAAAAAAAAATAAAAAAAAAAAAAAAAAAAAAAAAAAAAAAAAAAAAAAAAAAAAAAAAAAAAAAAAAAAAAAAAAAAAAAAAAAAAAAAAAAAAAAAAAAAAAAAAAAAAAAAAAAAAAAAAAAAAAAAAAAAAAAAAAAAAAAAAAAAAAAAAAAAAAAAAAAAAAAAAAAAAAAAAAAAAAAAAAAAAAAAAAAAAAAAAAAAAAAAAAAAAAAAAAAAAAAAAAAAAAAAAAAAAAAAAAAAAAAAAAAAAAAAAAAAAAAAAAAAAAAAAAAAAAAAAAAAAAAAAAAAAAAAAAAAAAAAAAAAAAAAAAAAAAAAAAAAAAAAAAAAAAAAAAAAAAAAAAAAAAAAAAAAAAAAAAAAAAAAAAAAAAAAAAAAAAAAAAAAAAAAAAAAAAAAAAAAAAAAAAAAAAAAAAAAAAAAAAAAAAAAAAAAAAAAAAAAAAAAAAAAAAAAAAAAAAAAAAAAAAAAAAAAAAAAAAAAAAAAAAAAAAAAAAAAAAAAAAAAAAAAAAAAAAAAAAAAAAAAAAAAAAAAAAAAAAAAAAAAAAAAAAAAAAAAAAAAAAAAAAAAAAAAAAAAAAAAAAAAAAAAAAAAAAAAAAAAAAAAAAAAAAAAAAAAAAAAAAAAAAAAAAAAAAAAAAAAAAAAAAAAAAAAAAAAAAAAAAAAAAAAAAAAAAAAAAAAAAAAAAAAAAAAAAAAAAAAAAAAAAAAAAAAAAAAAAAAAAAAAAAAAAAAAAAAAAAAAAAAAAAAAAAAAAAAAAAAAAAAAAAAAAAAAAAAAAAAAAAAAAAAAAAAAAAAAAAAAAAAAAAAAAAAAAAAAAAAAAAAAAAAAAAAAAAAAAAAAAAAAAAAAAAAAAAAAAAAAAAAAAAAAAAAAAAAAAAAAAAAAAAAAAAAAAAAAAAAAAAAAAAAAAAAAAAAAAAAAAAAAAAAAAAAAAAAAAAAAAAAAAAAAAAAAAAAAAAAAAAAAAAAAAAAAAAAAAAAAAAAAAAAAAAAAAAAAAAAAAAAAAAAAAAAAAAAAAAAAAAAAAAAAAAAAAAAAAAAAAAAAAAAAAAAAAAAAAAAAAAAAAAAAAAAAAAAAAAAAAAAAAAAAAAAAAAAAAAAAAAAAAAAAAAAAAAAAAAAAAAAAAAAAAAAAAAAAAAAAAAAAAAAAAAAAAAAAAAAAAAAAAAAAAAAAAAAAAAAAAAAAAAAAAAAAAAAAAAAAAAAAAAAAAAAAAAAAAAAAAAAAAAAAAAAAAAAAAAAAAAAAAAAAAAAAAAAAAAAAAAAAAAAAAAAAAAAAAAAAAAAAAAAAAAAAAAAAAAAAAAAAAAAAAAAAAAAAAAAAAAAAAAAAAAAAAAAAAAAAAAAAAAAAAAAAAAAAAAAAAAAAAAAAAAAAAAAAAAAAAAAAAAAAAAAAAAAAAAAAAAAAAAAAAAAAAAAAAAAAAAAAAAAAAAAAAAAAAAAAAAAAAAAAAAAAAAAAAAAAAAAAAAAAAAAAAAAAAAAAAAAAAAAAAAAAAAAAAAAAAAAAAAAAAAAAAAAAAAAAAAAAAAAAAAAAAAAAAAAAAAAAAAAAAAAAAAAAAAAAAAAAAAAAAAAAAAAAAAAAAAAAAAAAAAAAAAAAAAAAAAAAAAAAAAAAAAAAAAAAAAAAAAAAAAAAAAAAAAAAAAAAAAAAAAAAAAAAAAAAAAAAAAAAAAAAAAAAAAAAAAAAAAAAAAAAAAAAAAAAAAAAAAAAAAAAAAAAAAAAAAAAAAAAAAAAAAAAAAAAAAAAAAAAAAAAAAAAAAAAAAAAAAAAAAAAAAAAAAAAAAAAAAAAAAAAAAAAAAAAAAAAAAAAAAAAAAAAAAAAAAAAAAAAAAAAAAAAAAAAAAAAAAAAAAAAAAAAAAAAAAAAAAAAAAAAAAAAAAAAAAAAAAAAAAAAAAAAAAAAAAAAAAAAAAAAAAAAAAAAAAAAAAAAAAAAAAAAAAAAAAAAAAAAAAAAAAAAAAAAAAAAAAAAAAAAAAAAAAAAAAAAAAAAAAAAAAAAAAAAAAAAAAAAAAAAAAAAAAAAAAAAAAAAAAAAAAAAAAAAAAAAAAAAAAAAAAAAAAAAAAAAAAAAAAAAAAAAAAAAAAAAAAAAAAAAAAAAAAAAAAAAAAAAAAAAAAAAAAAAAAAAAAAAAAAAAAAAAAAAAAAAAAAAAAAAAAAAAAAAAAAAAAAAAAAAAAAAAAAAAAAAAAAAAAAAAAAAAAAAAAAAAAAAAAAAAAAAAAAAAAAAAAAAAAAAAAAAAAAAAAAAAAAAAAAAAAAAAAAAAAAAAAAAAAAAAAAAAAAAAAAAAAAAAAAAAAAAAAAAAAAAAAAAAAAAAAAAAAAAAAAAAAAAAAAAAAAAAAAAAAAAAAAAAAAAAAAAAAAAAAAAAAAAAAAAAAAAAAAAAAAAAAAAAAAAAAAAAAAAAAAAAAAAAAAAAAAAAAAAAAAAAAAAAAAAAAAAAAAAAAAAAAAAAAAAAAAAAAAAAAAAAAAAAAAAAAAAAAAAAAAAAAAAAAAAAAAAAAAAAAAAAAAAAAAAAAAAAAAAAAAAAAAAAAAAAAAAAAAAAAAAAAAAAAAAAAAAAAAAAAAAAAAAAAAAAAAAAAAAAAAAAAAAAAAAAAAAAAAAAAAAAAAAAAAAAAAAAAAAAAAAAAAAAAAAAAAAAAAAAAAAAAAAAAAAAAAAAAAAAAAAAAAAAAAAAAAAAAAAAAAAAAAAAAAAAAAAAAAAAAAAAAAAAAAAAAAAAAAAAAAAAAAAAAAAAAAAAAAAAAAAAAAAAAAAAAAAAAAAAAAAAAAAAAAAAAAAAAAAAAAAAAAAAAAAAAAAAAAAAAAAAAAAAAAAAAAAAAAAAAAAAAAAAAAAAAAAAAAAAAAAAAAAAAAAAAAAAAAAAAAAAAAAAAAAAAAAAAAAAAAAAAAAAAAAAAAAAAAAAAAAAAAAAAAAAAAAAAAAAAAAAAAAAAAAAAAAAAAAAAAAAAAAAAAAAAAAAAAAAAAAAAAAAAAAAAAAAAAAAAAAAAAAAAAAAAAAAAAAAAAAAAAAAAAAAAAAAAAAAAAAAAAAAAAAAAAAAAAAAAAAAAAAAAAAAAAAAAAAAAAAAAAAAAAAAAAAAAAAAAAAAAAAAAAAAAAAAAAAAAAAAAAAAAAAAAAAAAAAAAAAAAAAAAAAAAAAAAAAAAAAAAAAAAAAAAAAAAAAAAAAAAAAAAAAAAAAAAAAAAAAAAAAAAAAAAAAAAAAAAAAAAAAAAAAAAAAAAAAAAAAAAAAAAAAAAAAAAAAAAAAAAAAAAAAAAAAAAAAAAAAAAAAAAAAAAAAAAAAAAAAAAAAAAAAAAAAAAAAAAAAAAAAAAAAAAAAAAAAAAAAAAAAAAAAAAAAAAAAAAAAAAAAAAAAAAAAAAAAAAAAAAAAAAAAAAAAAAAAAAAAAAAAAAAAAAAAAAAAAAAAAAAAAAAAAAAAAAAAAAAAAAAAAAAAAAAAAAAAAAAAAAAAAAAAAAAAAAAAAAAAAAAAAAAAAAAAAAAAAAAAAAAAAAAAAAAAAAAAAAAAAAAAAAAAAAAAAAAAAAAAAAAAAAAAAAAAAAAAAAAAAAAAAAAAAAAAAAAAAAAAAAAAAAAAAAAAAAAAAAAAAAAAAAAAAAAAAAAAAAAAAAAAAAAAAAAAAAAAAAAAAAAAAAAAAAAAAAAAAAAAAAAAAAAAAAAAAAAAAAAAAAAAAAAAAAAAAAAAAAAAAAAAAAAAAAAAAAAAAAAAAAAAAAAAAAAAAAAAAAAAAAAAAAAAAAAAAAAAAAAAAAAAAAAAAAAAAAAAAAAAAAAAAAAAAAAAAAAAAAAAAAAAAAAAAAAAAAAAAAAAAAAAAAAAAAAAAAAAAAAAAAAAAAAAAAAAAAAAAAAAAAAAAAAAAAAAAAAAAAAAAAAAAAAAAAAAAAAAAAAAAAAAAAAAAAAAAAAAAAAAAAAAAAAAAAAAAAAAAAAAAAAAAAAAAAAAAAAAAAAAAAAAAAAAAAAAAAAAAAAAAAAAAAAAAAAAAAAAAAAAAAAAAAAAAAAAAAAAAAAAAAAAAAAAAAAAAAAAAAAAAAAAAAAAAAAAAAAAAAAAAAAAAAAAAAAAAAAAAAAAAAAAAAAAAAAAAAAAAAAAAAAAAAAAAAAAAAAAAAAAAAAAAAAAAAAAAAAAAAAAAAAAAAAAAAAAAAAAAAAAAAAAAAAAAAAAAAAAAAAAAAAAAAAAAAAAAAAAAAAAAAAAAAAAAAAAAAAAAAAAAAAAAAAAAAAAAAAAAAAAAAAAAAAAAAAAAAAAAAAAAAAAAAAAAAAAAAAAAAAAAAAAAAAAAAAAAAAAAAAAAAAAAAAAAAAAAAAAAAAAAAAAAAAAAAAAAAAAAAAAAAAAAAAAAAAAAAAAAAAAAAAAAAAAAAAAAAAAAAAAAAAAAAAAAAAAAAAAAAAAAAAAAAAAAAAAAAAAAAAAAAAAAAAAAAAAAAAAAAAAAAAAAAAAAAAAAAAAAAAAAAAAAAAAAAAAAAAAAAAAAAAAAAAAAAAAAAAAAAAAAAAAAAAAAAAAAAAAAAAAAAAAAAAAAAAAAAAAAAAAAAAAAAAAAAAAAAAAAAAAAAAAAAAAAAAAAAAAAAAAAAAAAAAAAAAAAAAAAAAAAAAAAAAAAAAAAAAAAAAAAAAAAAAAAAAAAAAAAAAAAAAAAAAAAAAAAAAAAAAAAAAAAAAAAAAAAAAAAAAAAAAAAAAAAAAAAAAAAAAAAAAAAAAAAAAAAAAAAAAAAAAAAAAAAAAAAAAAAAAAAAAAAAAAAAAAAAAAAAAAA
Source organism: Carcharodon carcharias (assembly GCF_017639515.1). NCBI lineage: Eukaryota > Metazoa > Chordata > Chondrichthyes > Lamniformes > Lamnidae > Carcharodon > Carcharodon carcharias. Next base: position 7,304 of record NW_024470842.1, read on the forward strand.
AAAAAAAAAAAAAAAAAAAAAAAAAAAAAAAAAAAAAAAAAAAAAAAAAAAAAAAAAAAAAAAAAAAAAAAAAAAAAAAAAAAAAAAAAAAAAAAAAAAAAAAAAAAAAAAAAAAAAAAAAAAAAAAAAAAAAAAAAAAAAAAAAAAAAAAAAAAAAAAAAAAAAAAAAAAAAAAAAAAAAAAAAAAAAAAAAAAAAAAAAAAAAAAAAAAAAAAAAAAAAAAAAAAAAAAAAAAAAAAAAAAAAAAAAAAAAAAAAAAAAAAAAAAAAAAAAAAAAAAAAAAAAAAAAAAAAAAAAAAAAAAAAAAAAAAAAAAAAAAAAAAAAAAAAAAAAAAAAAAAAAAAAAAAAAAAAAAAAAAAAAAAAAAAAAAAAAAAAAAAAAAAAAAAAAAAAAAAAAAAAAAAAAAAAAAAAAAAAAAAAAAAAAAAAAAAAAAAAAAAAAAAAAAAAAAAAAAAAAAAAAAAAAAAAAAAAAAAAAAAAAAAAAAAAAAAAAAAAAAAAAAAAAAAAAAAAAAAAAAAAAAAAAAAAAAAAAAAAAAAAAAAAAAAAAAAAAAAAAAAAAAAAAAAAAAAAAAAAAAAAAAAAAAAAAAAAAAAAAAAAAAAAAAAAAAAAAAAAAAAAAAAAAAAAAAAAAAAAAAAAAAAAAAAAAAAAAAAAAAAAAAAAAAAAAAAAAAAAAAAAAAAAAAAAAAAAAAAAAAAAAAAAAAAAAAAAAAAAAAAAAAAAAAAAAAAAAAAAAAAAAAAAAAAAAAAAAAAAAAAAAAAAAAAAAAAAAAAAAAAAAAAAAAAAAAAAAAAAAAAAAAAAAAAAAAAAAAAAAAAAAAAAAAAAAAAAAAAAAAAAAAAAAAAAAAAAAAAAAAAAAAAAAAAAAAAAAAAAAAAAAAAAAAAAAAAAAAAAAAAAAAAAAAAAAAAAAAAAAAAAAAAAAAAAAAAAAAAAAAAAAAAAAAAAAAAAAAAAAAAAAAAAAAAAAAAAAAAAAAAAAAAAAAAAAAAAAAAAAAAAAAAAAAAAAAAAAAAAAAAAAAAAAAAAAAAAAAAAAAAAAAAAAAAAAAAAAAAAAAAAAAAAAAAAAAAAAAAAAAAAAAAAAAAAAAAAAAAAAAAAAAAAAAAAAAAAAAAAAAAAAAAAAAAAAAAAAAAAAAAAAAAAAAAAAAAAAAAAAAAAAAAAAAAAAAAAAAAAAAAAAAAAAAAAAAAAAAAAAAAAAAAAAAAAAAAAAAAAAAAAAAAAAAAAAAAAAAAAAAAAAAAAAAAAAAAAAAAAAAAAAAAAAAAAAAAAAAAAAAAAAAAAAAAAAAAAAAAAAAAAAAAAAAAAAAAAAAAAAAAAAAAAAAAAAAAAAAAAAAAAAAAAAAAAAAAAAAAAAAAAAAAAAAAAAAAAAAAAAAAAAAAAAAAAAAAAAAAAAAAAAAAAAAAAAAAAAAAAAAAAAAAAAAAAAAAAAAAAAAAAAAAAAAAAAAAAAAAAAAAAAAAAAAAAAAAAAAAAAAAAAAAAAAAAAAAAAAAAAAAAAAAAAAAAAAAAAAAAAAAAAAAAAAAAAAAAAAAAAAAAAAAAAAAAAAAAAAAAAAAAAAAAAAAAAAAAAAAAAAAAAAAAAAAAAAAAAAAAAAAAAAAAAAAAAAAAAAAAAAAAAAAAAAAAAAAAAAAAAAAAAAAAAAAAAAAAAAAAAAAAAAAAAAAAAAAAAAAAAAAAAAAAAAAAAAAAAAAAAAAAAAAAAAAAAAAAAAAAAAAAAAAAAAAAAAAAAAAAAAAAAAAAAAAAAAAAAAAAAAAAAAAAAAAAAAAAAAAAAAAAAAAAAAAAAAAAAAAAAAAAAAAAAAAAAAAAAAAAAAAAAAAAAAAAAAAAAAAAAAAAAAAAAAAAAAAAAAAAAAAAAAAAAAAAAAAAAAAAAAAAAAAAAAAAAAAAAAAAAAAAAAAAAAAAAAAAAAAAAAAAAAAAAAAAAAAAAAAAAAAAAAAAAAAAAAAAAAAAAAAAAAAAAAAAAAAAAAAAAAAAAAAAAAAAAAAAAAAAAAAAAAAAAAAAAAAAAAAAAAAAAAAAAAAAAAAAAAAAAAAAAAAAAAAAAAAAAAAAAAAAAAAAAAAAAAAAAAAAAAAAAAAAAAAAAAAAAAAAAAAAAAAAAAAAAAAAAAAAAAAAAAAAAAAAAAAAAAAAAAAAAAAAAAAAAAAAAAAAAAAAAAAAAAAAAAAAAAAAAAAAAAAAAAAAAAAAAAAAAAAAAAAAAAAAAAAAAAAAAAAAAAAAAAAAAAAAAAAAAAAAAAAAAAAAAAAAAAAAAAAAAAAAAAAAAAAAAAAAAAAAAAAAAAAAAAAAAAAAAAAAAAAAAAAAAAAAAAAAAAAAAAAAAAAAAAAAAAAAAAAAAAAAAAAAAAAAAAAAAAAAAAAAAAAAAAAAAAAAAAAAAAAAAAAAAAAAAAAAAAAAAAAAAAAAAAAAAAAAAAAAAAAAAAAAAAAAAAAAAAAAAAAAAAAAAAAAAAAAAAAAAAAAAAAAAAAAAAAAAAAAAAAAAAAAAAAAAAAAAAAAAAAAAAAAAAAAAAAAAAAAAAAAAAAAAAAAAAAAAAAAAAAAAAAAAAAAAAAAAAAAAAAAAAAAAAAAAAAAAAAAAAAAAAAAAAAAAAAAAAAAAAAAAAAAAAAAAAAAAAAAAAAAAAAAAAAAAAAAAAAAAAAAAAAAAAAAAAAAAAAAAAAAAAAAAAAAAAAAAAAAAAAAAAAAAAAAAAAAAAAAAAAAAAAAAAAAAAAAAAAAAAAAAAAAAAAAAAAAAAAAAAAAAAAAAAAAAAAAAAAAAAAAAAAAAAAAAAAAAAAAAAAAAAAAAAAAAAAAAAAAAAAAAAAAAAAAAAAAAAAAAAAAAAAAAAAAAAAAAAAAAAAAAAAAAAAAAAAAAAAAAAAAAAAAAAAAAAAAAAAAAAAAAAAAAAAAAAAAAAAAAAAAAAAAAAAAAAAAAAAAAAAAAAAAAAAAAAAAAAAAAAAAAAAAAAAAAAAAAAAAAAAAAAAAAAAAAAAAAAAAAAAAAAAAAAAAAAAAAAAAAAAAAAAAAAAAAAAAAAAAAAAAAAAAAAAAAAAAAAAAAAAAAAAAAAAAAAAAAAAAAAAAAAAAAAAAAAAAAAAAAAAAAAAAAAAAAAAAAAAAAAAAAAAAAAAAAAAAAAAAAAAAAAAAAAAAAAAAAAAAAAAAAAAAAAAAAAAAAAAAAAAAAAAAAAAAAAAAAAAAAAAAAAAAAAAAAAAAAAAAAAAAAAAAAAAAAAAAAAAAAAAAAAAAAAAAAAAAAAAAAAAAAAAAAAAAAAAAAAAAAAAAAAAAAAAAAAAAAAAAAAAAAAAAAAAAAAAAAAAAAAAAAAAAAAAAAAAAAAAAAAAAAAAAAAAAAAAAAAAAAAAAAAAAAAAAAAAAAAAAAAAAAAAAAAAAAAAAAAAAAAAAAAAAAAAAAAAAAAAAAAAAAAAAAAAAAAAAAAAAAAAAAAAAAAAAAAAAAAAAAAAAAAAAAAAAAAAAAAAAAAAAAAAAAAAAAAAAAAAAAAAAAAAAAAAAAAAAAAAAAAAAAAAAAAAAAAAAAAAAAAAAAAAAAAAAAAAAAAAAAAAAAAAAAAAAAAAAAAAAAAAAAAAAAAAAAAAAAAAAAAAAAAAAAAAAAAAAAAAAAAAAAAAAAAAAAAAAAAAAAAAAAAAAAAAAAAAAAAAAAAAAAAAAAAAAAAAAAAAAAAAAAAAAAAAAAAAAAAAAAAAAAAAAAAAAAAAAAAAAAAAAAAAAAAAAAAAAAAAAAAAAAAAAAAAAAAAAAAAAAAAAAAAAAAAAAAAAAAAAAAAAAAAAAAAAAAAAAAAAAAAAAAAAAAAAAAAAAAAAAAAAAAAAAAAAAAAAAAAAAAAAAAAAAAAAAAAAAAAAAAAAAAAAAAAAAAAAAAAAAAAAAAAAAAAAAAAAAAAAAAAAAAAAAAAAAAAAAAAAAAAAAAAAAAAAAAAAAAAAAAAAAAAAAAAAAAAAAAAAAAAAAAAAAAAAAAAAAAAAAAAAAAAAAAAAAAAAAAAAAAAAAAAAAAAAAAAAAAAAAAAAAAAAAAAAAAAAAAAAAAAAAAAAAAAAAAAAAAAAAAAAAAAAAAAAAAAAAAAAAAAAAAAAAAAAAAAAAAAAAAAAAAAAAAAAAAAAAAAAAAAAAAAAAAAAAAAAAAAAAAAAAAAAAAAAAAAAAAAAAAAAAAAAAAAAAAAAAAAAAAAAAAAAAAAAAAAAAAAAAAAAAAAAAAAAAAAAAAAAAAAAAAAAAAAAAAAAAAAAAAAAAAAAAAAAAAAAAAAAAAAAAAAAAAAAAAAAAAAAAAAAAAAAAAAAAAAAAAAAAAAAAAAAAAAAAAAAAAAAAAAAAAAAAAAAAAAAAAAAAAAAAAAAAAAAAAAAAAAAAAAAAAAAAAAAAAAAAAAAAAAAAAAAAAAAAAAAAAAAAAAAAAAAAAAAAAAAAAAAAAAAAAAAAAAAAAAAAAAAAAAAAAAAAAAAAAAAAAAAAAAAAAAAAAAAAAAAAAAAAAAAAAAAAAAAAAAAAAAAAAAAAAAAAAAAAAAAAAAAAAAAAAAAAAAAAAAAAAAAAAAAAAAAAAAAAAAAAAAAAAAAAAAAAAAAAAAAAAAAAAAAAAAAAAAAAAAAAAAAAAAAAAAAAAAAAAAAAAAAAAAAAAAAAAAAAAAAAAAAAAAAAAAAAAAAAAAAAAAAAAAAAAAAAAAAAAAAAAAAAAAAAAAAAAAAAAAAAAAAAAAAAAAAAAAAAAAAAAAAAAAAAAAAAAAAAAAAAAAAAAAAAAAAAAAAAAAAAAAAAAAAAAAAAAAAAAAAAAAAAAAAAAAAAAAAAAAAAAAAAAAAAAAAAAAAAAAAAAAAAAAAAAAAAAAAAAAAAAAAAAAAAAAAAAAAAAAAAAAAAAAAAAAAAAAAAAAAAAAAAAAAAAAAAAAAAAAAAAAAAAAAAAAAAAAAAAAAAAAAAAAAAAAAAAAAAAAAAAAAAAAAAAAAAAAAAAAAAAAAAAAAAAAAAAAAAAAAAAAAAAAAAAAAAAAAAAAAAAAAAAAAAAAAAAAAAAAAAAAAAAAAAAAAAAAAAAAAAAAAAAAAAAAAAAAAAAAAAAAAAAAAAAAAAAAAAAAAAAAAAAAAAAAAAAAAAAAAAAAAAAAAAAAAAAAAAAAAAAAAAAAAAAAAAAAAAAAAAAAAAAAAAAAAAAAAAAAAAAAAAAAAAAAAAAAAAAAAAAAAAAAAAAAAAAAAAAAAAAAAAAAAAAAAAAAAAAAAAAAAAAAAAAAAAAAAAAAAAAAAAAAAAAAAAAAAAAAAAAAAAAAAAAAAAAAAAAAAAAAAAAAAAAAAAAAAAAAAAAAAAAAAAAAAAAAAAAAAAAAAAAAAAAAAAAAAAAAAAAAAAAAAAAAAAAAAAAAAAAAAAAAAAAAAAAAAAAAAAAAAAAAAAAAAAAAAAAAAAAAAAAAAAAAAAAAAAAAAAAAAAAAAAAAAAAAAAAAAAAAAAAAAAAAAAAAAAAAAAAAAAAAAAAAAAAAAAAAAAAAAAAAAAAAAAAAAAAAAAAAAAAAAAAAAAAAAAAAAAAAAAAAAAAAAAAAAAAAAAAAAAAAAAAAAAAAACAAAAAAAAAAAAAAAAAAAAAAAAAAAAAAAAAAAAAAAAAAAAAAAAAAAAAAAAAAAAAAAAAAAAAAAAAAAAAAAAAAAAAAAAAAAAAAAAAAAAAAAAAAAAAAAAAAAAAAAAAAAAAAAAAAAAAAAAAAAAAAAAAAAAAAAAAAAAAAAAAAAAAAAAAAAAAAAAAAAAAAAAAAAAAAAAAAAAAAAAAAAAAAAAAAAAAAAAAAAAAAAAAAAAAAAAAAAAAAAAAAAAAAAAAAAAAAAAAAAAAAAAAAAAAAAAAAAAAAAAAAAAAAAAAAAACAAAAAAAAAAAAAAAAAAAAAAAAAAAAAAAAAAAAAAAAAAAAAAAAAAAAAAAAAAAAAAAAAAAAAAAAAAAAAAAAAAAAAAAAAAAAAAAAAAAAAAAAAAAAAAAAAAAAAAAAAAAAAAAAAAAAAAAAAAAAAAAAAAAAAAAAAAAAAAAAAAAAAAAAAAAAAAAAAAAAAAAAAAAAAAAAAAAAAAAAAAAAAAAAAAAAAAAAAAAAAAAAAAAAAAAAAAAAAAAAAAAAAAAAAAAAAAAAAAAAAAAAAAAAAAAAAAAAAAAAAAAAAAAAAAAAAAAAAAAAAAAAAAAAAAAAAAAAAAAAAAAAAAAAAAAAAAAAAAAAAAAAAAAAAAAAAAAAAAAAAAAAAAAAAAAAAAAAAAAAAAAAAAAAAAAAAAAAAAAAAAAAAAAAAAAAAAAAAAAAAAAAAAAAAAAAAAAAAAAAAAAAAAAAAAAAAAAAAAAAAAAAAAAAAAAAAAAAAAAAAAAAAAAAAAAAAAAAAAAAAAAAAAAAAAAAAAAAAAAAAAAAAAAAAAAAAAAAAAAAAAAAAAAAAAAAAAAAAAAAAAAAAAAAAAAAAAAAAAAAAAAAAAAAAAAAAAAAAAAAAAAAAAAAAAAAAAAAAAAAAAAAACAAAAAAAAAAAAAAAAAAAAAAAAAAAAAAAAAAAAAAAAAAAAAAAAAAAAAAAAAAAAAAAAAAAAAAAAAAAAAAAAAAAAAAAAAAAAAAAAAAAAAAAAAAAAAAAAAAAAAAAAAAAAAAAAAAAAAAAAAAAAAAAAAAAAAAAAAAAAAAAAAAAAAAAAAAAAAAAAAAAAAAAAAAAAAAAAAAAAAAAAAAAAAAAAAAAAAAAAAAAAAAAAAAAAAAAAAAAAAAAAAAAAAAAAAAAAAAAAAAAAAAAAAAAAAAAAAAAAAAAAAAAAAAAAAAAAAAAAAAAAAAAAAAAAAAAAAAAAAAAAAAAAAAAAAAAAAAAAAAAAAAAAAAAAAAAAAAAAAAAAAAAAAAAAAAAAAAAAAAAAAAAAAAAAAAAAAAAAAAAAAAAAAAAAAAAAAAAAAAAAAAAAAAAAAAAAAAAAAAAAAAAAAAAAAAAAAAAAAAAAAAAAAAAAAAAAAAAAAAAAAAAAAAAAAAAAAAAAAAAAAAAAAAAAAAAAAAAAAAAAAAAAAAAAAAAAAAAAAAAAAAAAAAAAAAAAAAAAAAAAAAAAAAAAAAAAAAAAAAAAAAAAAAAAAAAAAAAAAAAAAAAAAAAAAAAAAAAAAAAAAAAAAAAAAAAAAAAAAAAAAAAAAAAAAAAAAAAAAAAAAAAAAAAAAAAAAAAAAAAAAAAAAAAAAAAAAAAAAAAAAAAAAAAAAAAAAAAAAAAAAAAAAAAAAAAAAAAAAAAAAAAAAAAAAAAAAAAAAAAAAAAAAAAAAAAAAAAAAAAAAAAAAAAAAAAAAAAAAAAAAAAAAAAAAAAAAAAAAAAAAAAAAAAAAAAAAAAAAAAAAAAAAAAAAAAAAAAAAAAAAAAAAAAAAAAAAAAAAAAAAAAAAAAAAAAAAAAAAAAAAAAAAAAAAAAAAAAAAAAAAAAAAAAAAAAAAAAAAAAAAAAAAAAAAAAAAAAAAAAAAAAAAAAAAAAAAAAAAAAAAAAAAAAAAAAAAAAAAAAAAAAAAAAAAAAAAAAAAAAAAAAAAAAAAAAAAAAAAAAAAAAAAAAAAAAAAAAAAAAAAAAAAAAAAAAAAAAAAAAAAAAAAAAAAAAAAAAAAAAAAAAAAAAAAAAAAAAAAAAAAAAAAAAAAAAAAAAAAAAAAAAAAAAAAAAAAAAAAAAAAAAAAAAAAAAAAAAAAAAAAAAAAAAAAAAAAAAAAAAAAAAAAAAAAAAAAAAAAAAAAAAAAAAAAAAAAAAAAAAAAAAAAAAAAAAAAAAAAAAAAAAAAAAAAAAAAAAAAAAAAAAAAAAAAAAAAAAAAAAAAAAAAAAAAAAAAAAAAAAAAAAAAAAAAAAAAAAAAAAAAAAAAAAAAAAAAAAAAAAAAAAAAAAAAAAAAAAAAAAAAAAAAAAAAAAAAAAAAAAAAAAAAAAAAAAAAAAAAAAAAAAAAAAAAAAAAAAAAAAAAAAAAAAAAAAAAAAAAAAAAAAAAAAAAAAAAAAAAAAAAAAAAAAAAAAAAAAAAAAAAAAAAAAAAAAAAAAAAAAAAAAAAAAAAAAAAAAAAAAAAAAAAAAAAAAAAAAAAAAAAAAAAAAAAAAAAAAAAAAAAAAAAAAAAAAAAAAAAAAAAAAAAAAAAAAAAAAAAAAAAAAAAAAAAAAAAAAAAAAAAAAAAAAAAAAAAAAAAAAAAAAAAAAAAAAAAAAAAAAAAAAAAAAAAAAAAAAAAAAAAAAAAAAAAAAAAAAAAAAAAAAAAAAAAAAAAAAAAAAAAAAAAAAAAAAAAAAAAAAAAAAAAAAAAAAAAAAAAAAAAAAAAAAAAAAAAAAAAAAAAAAAAAAAAAAAAAAAAAAAAAAAAAAAAAAAAAAAAAAAAAAAAAAAAAAAAAAAAAAAAAAAAAAAAAAAAAAAAAAAAAAAAAAAAAAAAAAAAAAAAAAAAAAAAAAAAAAAAAAAAAAAAAAAAAAAAAAAAAAAAAAAAAAAAAAAAAAAAAAAAAAAAAAAAAAAAAAAAAAAAAAAAAAAAAAAAAAAAAAAAAAAAAAAAAAAAAAAAAAAAAAAAAAAAAAAAAAAAAAAAAAAAAAAAAAAAAAAAAAAAAAAAAAAAAAAAAAAAAAAAAAAAAAAAAAAAAAAAAAAAAAAAAAAAAAAAAAAAAAAAAAAAAAAAAAAAAAAAAAAAAAAAAAAAAAAAAAAAAAAAAAAAAAAAAAAAAAAAAAAAAAAAAAAAAAAAAAAAAAAAAAAAAAAAAAAAAAAAAAAAAAAAAAAAAAAAAAAAAAAAAAAAAAAAAAAAAAAAAAAAAAAAAAAAAAAAAAAAAAAAAAAAAAAAAAAAAAAAAAAAAAAAAAAAAAAAAAAAAAAAAAAAAAAAAAAAAAAAAAAAAAAAAAAAAAAAAAAAAAAAAAAAAAAAAAAAAAAAAAAAAAAAAAAAAAAAAAAAAAAAAAAAAAAAAAAAAAAAAAAAAAAAAAAAAAAAAAAAAAAAAAAAAAAAAAAAAAAAAAAAAAAAAAAAAAAAAAAAAAAAAAAAAAAAAAAAAAAAAAAAAAAAAAAAAAAAAAAAAAAAAAAAAAAAAAAAAAAAAAAAAAAAAAAAAAAAAAAAAAAAAAAAAAAAAAAAAAAAAAAAAAAAAAAAAAAAAAAAAAAAAAAAAAAAAAAAAAAAAAAAAAAAAAAAAAAAAAAAAAAAAAAAAAAAAAAAAAAAAAAAAAAAAAAAAAAAAAAAAAAAAAAAAAAAAAAAAAAAAAAAAAAAAAAAAAAAAAAAAAAAAAAAAAAAAAAAAAAAAAAAAAAAAAAAAAAAAAAAAAAAAAAAAAAAAAAAAAAAAAAAAAAAAAAAAAAAAAAAAAAAAAAAAAAAAAAAAAAAAAAAAAAAAAAAAAAAAAAAAAAAAAAAAAAAAAAAAAAAAAAAAAAAAAAAAAAAAAAAAAAAAAAAAAAAAAAAAAAAAAAAAAAAAAAAAAAAAAAAAAAAAAAAAAAAAAAAAAAAAAAAAAAAAAAAAAAAAAAAAAAAAAAAAAAAAAAAAAAAAAAAAAAAAAAAAAAAAAAAAAAAAAAAAAAAAAAAAAAAAAAAAAAAAAAAAAAAAAAAAAAAAAAAAAAAAAAAAAAAAAAAAAAAAAAAAAAAAAAAAAAAAAAAAAAAAAAAAAAAAAAAAAAAAAAAAAAAAAAAAAAAAAAAAAAAAAAAAAAAAAAAAAAAAAAAAAAAAAAAAAAAAAAAAAAAAAAAAAAAAAAAAAAAAAAAAAAAAAAAAAAAAAAAAAAAAAAAAAAAAAAAAAAAAAAAAAAAAAAAAAAAAAAAAAAAAAAAAAAAAAAAAAAAAAAAAAAAAAAAAAAAAAAAAAAAAAAAAAAAAAAAAAAAAAAAAAAAAAAAAAAAAAAAAAAAAAAAAAAAAAAAAAAAAAAAAAAAAAAAAAAAAAAAAAAAAAAAAAAAAAAAAAAAAAAAAAAAAAAAAAAAAAAAAAAAAAAAAAAAAAAAAAAAAAAAAAAAAAAAAAAAAAAAAAAAAAAAAAAAAAAAAAAAAAAAAAAAAAAAAAAAAAAAAAAAAAAAAAAAAAAAAAAAAAAAAAAAAAAAAAAAAAAAAAAAAAAAAAAAAAAAAAAAAAAAAAAAAAAAAAAAAAAAAAAAAAAAAAAAAAAAAAAAAAAAAAAAAAAAAAAAAAAAAAAAAAAAAAAAAAAAAAAAAAAAAAAAAAAAAAAAAAAAAAAAAAAAAAAAAAAAAAAAAAAAAAAAAAAAAAAAAAAAAAAAAAAAAAAAAAAAAAAAAAAAAAAAAAAAAAAAAAAAAAAAAAAAAAAAAAAAAAAAAAAAAAAAAAAAAAAAAAAAAAAAAAAAAAAAAAAAAAAAAAAAAAAAAAAAAAAAAAAAAAAAAAAAAAAAAAAAAAAAAAAAAAAAAAAAAAAAAAAAAAAAAAAAAAAAAAAAAAAAAAAAAAAAAAAAAAAAAAAAAAAAAAAAAAAAAAAAAAAAAAAAAAAAAAAAAAAAAAAAAAAAAAAAAAAAAAAAAAAAAAAAAAAAAAAAAAAAAAAAAAAAAAAAAAAAAAAAAAAAAAAAAAAAAAAAAAAAAAAAAAAAAAAAAAAAAAAAAAAAAAAAAAAAAAAAAAAAAAAAAAAAAAAAAAAAAAAAAAAAAAAAAAAAAAAAAAAAAAAAAAAAAAAAAAAAAAAAAAAAAAAAAAAAAAAAAAAAAAAAAAAAAAAAAAAAAAAAAAAAAAAAAAAAAAAAAAAAAAAAAAAAAAAAAAAAAAAAAAAAAAAAAAAAAAAAAAAAAAAAAAAAAAAAAAAAAAAAAAAAAAAAAAAAAAAAAAAAAAAAAAAAAAAAAAAAAAAAAAAAAAAAAAAAAAAAAAAAAAAAAAAAAAAAAAAAAAAAAAAAAAAAAAAAAAAAAAAAAAAAAAAAAAAAAAAAAAAAAAAAAAAAAAAAAAAAAAAAAAAAAAAAAAAAAAAAAAAAAAAAAAAAAAAAAAAAAAAAAAAAAAAAAAAAAAAAAAAAAAAAAAAAAAAAAAAAAAAAAAAAAAAAAAAAAAAAAAAAAAAAAAAAAAAAAAAAAAAAAAAAAAAAAAAAAAAAAAAAAAAAAAAAAAAAAAAAAAAAAAAAAAAAAAAAAAAAAAAAAAAAAAAAAAAAAAAAAAAAAAAAAAAAAAAAAAAAAAAAAAAAAAAAAAAAAAAAAAAAAAAAAAAAAAAAAAAAAAAAAAAAAAAAAAAAAAAAAAAAAAAAAAAAAAAAAAAAAAAAAAAAAAAAAAAAAAAAAAAAAAAAAAAAAAAAAAAAAAAAAAAAAAAAAAAAAAAAAAAAAAAAAAAAAAAAAAAAAAAAAAAAAAAAAAAAAAAAAAAAAAAAAAAAAAAAAAAAAAAAAAAAAAAAAAAAAAAAAAAAAAAAAAAAAACAAAAAAAAAAAAAAAAAAAAAAAAAAAAAAAAAAAAAAAAAAAAAAAAAAAAAAAAAAAAAAAAAAAAAAAAAAAAAAAAAAAAAAAAAAAAAAAAAAAAAAAAAAAAAAAAAAAAAAAAAAAAAAAAAAAAAAAAAAAAAAAAAAAAAAAAAAAAAAAAAAAAAAAAAAAAAAAAAAAAAAAAAAAAAAAAAAAAAAAAAAAAAAAAAAAAAAAAAAAAAAAAAAAAAAAAAAAAAAAAAAAAAAAAAAAAAAAAAAAAAAAAAAAAAAAAAAAAAAAAAAAAAAAAAAAAAAAAAACAAAAAAAAAAAAAAAAAAAAAAAAAAAAAAAAAAAAAAAAAAAAAAAAAAAAAAAAAAAAAAAAAAAAAAAAAAAAAAAAAAAAAAAAAAAAAAAAAAAAAAAAAAAAAAAAAAAAAAAAAAAAAAAAAAAAAAAAAAAAAAAAAAAAAAAAAAAAAAAAAAAAAAAAAAAAAAAAAAAAAAAAAAAAAAAAAAAAAAAAAAAAAAAAAAAAAAAAAAAAAAAAAAAAAAAAAAAAAAAAAAAAAAAAAAAAAAAAAAAAAAAAAAAAAAAAAAAAAAAAAAAAAAAAAAAAAAAAAAAAAAAAAAAAAAAAAAAAAAAAAAAAAAAAAAAAAAAAAAAAAAAAAAAAAAAAAAAAAAAAAAAAAAAAAAAAAAAAAAAAAAAAAAAAAAAAAAAAAAAAAAAAAAAAAAAAAAAAAAAAAAAAAAAAAAAAAAAAAAAAAAAAAAAAAAAAAAAAAAAAAAAAAAAAAAAAAAAAAAAAAAAAAAAAAAAAAAAAAAAAAAAAAAAAAAAAAAAAAAAAAAAAAAAAAAAAAAAAAAAAAAAAAAAAAAAAAAAAAAAAAAAAAAAAAAAAAAAAAAAAAAAAAAAAAAAAAAAAAAAAAAAAAAAAAAAAAAAAAAAAAAAAAAAAAAAAAAAAAAAAAAAAAAAAAAAAAAAAAAAAAAAAAAAAAAAAAAAAAAAAAAAAAAAACAAAAAAAAAAAAAAAAAAAAAAAAAAAAAAAAAAAAAAAAAAAAAAAAAAAAAAAAAAAAAAAAAAAAAAAAAAAAAAAAAAAAAAAAAAAAAAAAAAAAAAAAAAAAAAAAAAAAAAAAAAAAAAAAAAAAAAAAAAAAAAAAAAAAAAAAAAAAAAAAAAAAAAAAAAAAAAAAAAAAAAAAAAAAAAAAAAAAAAAAAAAAAAAAAAAAAAAAAAAAAAAAAAAAAAAAAAAAAAAAAAAAAAAAAAAAAAAAAAAAAAAAAAAAAAAAAAAAAAAAAAAAAAAAAAAAAAAAAAAAAAAAAAAAAAAAAAAAAAAAAAAAAAAAAAAAAAAAAAAAAAAAAAAAAAAAAAAAAAAAAAAAAAAAAAAAAAAAAAAAAAAAAAAAAAAAAAAAAAAAAAAAAAAAAAAAAAAAAAAAAAAAAAAAAAAAACAAAAAAAAAA
>NW_024470842.1:25000-27500 GCF_017639515.1 Carcharodon carcharias
CCCCCCCCCCCCCCCCCCCCCCCCCCCCCCCCCCCCCCCCCCCCCCCCCCCCCCCCCCCCCCCCCCCCCCCCCCCCCCCCCCCCCCCCCCCCCCCCCCCCCCCCCCCCCCCCCCCCCCCCCCCCCCCCCCCCCCCCCCCCCCCCCCCCCCCCCCCCCCCCCCCCCCCCCCCCCCCCCCCCCCCCCCCCCCCCCCCCCCCCCCCCCCCCCCCCCCCCCCCCCCCCCCCCCCCCCCCCCCCCCCCCCCCCCCCCCCCCCCCCCCCCCCCCCCCCCCCCCCCCCCCCCCCCCCCCCCCCCCCCCCCCCCCCCCCCCCACCCCCCCCCCCCCCCCCCCCCCCCCCCCCCCCCCCCCCCCCCCCCCCCCCCCCCCCCCCCCCCCCCCCCCCCCCCCCCCCCCCCCCCCCCCCCCCCCCCCCCCCCCCCCCCCCCCCCCCCCCCCCCCCCCCCCCCCCCCCCCCCCCCCCCCCCCCCCCCCCCCCCCCCCCCCCCACCCCCCCCCCCCCCCCCCCCCCCCCCCCCCCCCCCCCCCCCCCCCCCCCCCCCCCCCCCCCCCCCCCCCCCCCCCCCCCCCCCCCCCCCCCCCCCCCCCCCCCCCCCCCCCCCCCCCCCCCCCCCCCCCCCCACCCCCCCCCCCCCCCCCCCCCCCCCCCCCCCCCCCCCCCCCCCCCCCCCCCCCCCCCCCCCCCCCCCCCCCCCCCCCCCCCCCCCCCCCCCCCCCCCCCCCCCCCCCCCCCCCCCCCCCCCCCCCCACCCCCCCCCCCCCCCCCCCCCCCCCCCCCCCCCCCCCCCCCCCCCCCCCCCCCCCCCCCCCCCCCCCCCCCCCCCCCCCCCCCCCCCCCCCCCCCCCCCCCCCCCCCCCCCCCCCCCCCCCCCCCCCCCCCCCCCCCCCCCCCCCCCCCCCCCCCCCCCCCCCCCCCCCCCCCCCCCCCCCCCCCCCCCCCCCCCCCCCCCCACCCCCCCCCCCCCCCCCCCCCCCCCCCCCCCCCCCCCCCCCCCCCCCCCCCCCCCACCCCCCCCCCCCCCCCCCCCCCCCCCCCCCCCCCCCCCCCCCCCCCCCCCCCCCCCCCCCCCCCCCCCCCCCCCCCCCCCCCCCCACCCCCCCCCCCCCCCCCCCCCCCCCCCCCCCCCCCCCCCCCCCCCCCCCCCCCCCCCCCCCACCCCCCCCCCCCCCCCCCCCCCCCCACCCCCCCCCCCCCCCCCCCCCCCCCCCCCCCCCCCCCCCCCCCCCCCCCCCCCCCCCCCCCCCCCCCCCCCCCCCCCCCCCCCCCCCCCCCCCCCCCCCCCCCCCCCCCCCCCCCCCCCCACCCCCCCCCACCCCCCCCCCCCCCCCCCCCCCCCCACCCCCCCCCCCCCCCCCCCCCCCCCCCCCCCCCCCCCCCCCCCCCCCCCCCCCCCCCCCCCCCCCCCCCCCCCCCCCCCCCCCCCCCCCCCCCCCCCCCCCCCCCCCCCCCCCCCCCCCCCCCCCCCCCCCCCCCCCCCCCCCCCCCCCCCCCCCCCCCCCCCCCCCCCCCCCCCCCCCCCCCCCCCCCCCCCCCCCCCCCCCCCCCCCCCCCCCCCCCCCCCCCCCCCCCCCCCCCCCCCCCCCCCCCCCCCCCCCCCCCCCCCCCCCCCCCCCCCCCCCCCCCCCCCCCCCCCCCCCCCCCCCCCCCCCCCCCCCCCCCCCCCCCCCCCCCCCCCCCCCCCCCCCCCCCCCCCCCCCCCCCCCCCCCCCCCCCCCCCCCCCCCCCCCCCCCCCCCCCCCCCACCCCCCCCCCCCCCCCCCCCCCCCCCCCCCCCCCCCCCCCCCCCCCCCCCCCCCCCCCCCCCCCCCCCCCCCCCCCCCCCCCCCCCCCCCCCCCCCCCCCCCCCCCCCCCCCCCCCCCCCCCCCCCCCACCCCCCCCCCCCCCCCCCCCCCCCCCCCCCCCCCCCCCCCCCCCCCCCCCCCCCCCCCCCCCCCCCCCCCCACCCCCCCCCCCCCCCCACCCCCCCCCCCCCCCCCCCCCCCCCCCCCCCCCCCCCCCCCCCCCCCCCCCCCCCCCCCCCCCCCCCCCCCCCACCCCCCCCCCCCCCCCCCCCCCCCCCCCACCCCCCCCCCCCACCCCCCCCCACCCCCCCCCCCCCCCCCCCCCCCCCCCCCCCCCCCCCCCCCCCCCCCCCCCCCCCCCCCCCCCCCCCCCCCCCCCCCCCCCCCCCCCCCCCCCCCCCCCCCCCCCCCCCCCCCCCCCCCCCCCCCCCCCCCCCCCCCCCCCCCCCCCCCCCCCCCCCCCCCCCCCCCCCCCCCCCCCACCCCCCCCCCCCCCCCCCCCCCCCCCCCCCCCCCCCCCCCCCCCCCCCCCACCCCCCCCCCCCCCCCCCCCCCCCCCCCCCCCCCCCCCCCCCCCCCCCCCCCCCCCCCCCCCCCCCCACCCCCCCCCCCACCCCCCCCCCCCCCCCCCCCCCCCCCCCCCCCCCCCCCCCCCCCCCCCCCCCCCCCCCCCCCCCCCCCCCCCCCCCCCCCCCCCCCCCCCCCCCCCCCCCCCC
>NW_024470842.1:35000-48901 GCF_017639515.1 Carcharodon carcharias
ATTTGGTGTCCGACCGTTTGCTTACTCAGGTTCTTCAGTGACTTCATCTCCTGCCTCTGTGCTCACTCAGGTTTCTTCTTGTGATTTTTCTCCTGACCCTGTGCTCCCTCAGGTTTTTCTTTGATTTGGTCTCCACACCCTGTGCTCACTCAGATTCTTCTTCTGATTTGGTTTCCTGACTCTGTTCAAACGCAGGTTCTTCTTGTGATTTGGTCACCTGACTTTGTGCTCACTCAGGTTCTTCTTGTGATTTGGTTTCCTGACCCTGTGCTCACTCAGGTTCTTCTTGTGATTTGGTGTCCTGACCCTGCTCTCACTTACGTTCTTCTGTCACTATATCTCCTGCCTCTGTGCTCATCACGTTCTTCTTGTGATTTATTCTCTTGACTCTGTGCTCACCAAGGTTCTTCTTGTGATTTGGTTTCCTGTCTCTGTGCTCACTAAGGTTCTTCTTTGATTTGGTGTCCGACCCTATGCACTCAGGTTCTTCTTGTGAATTCATCTCCTGCCTCTGTGCTCACTCAGTTTTCTCTTGTGATTTTTTCTCCTGACCCTGTGCTCGCTCAGTTCTTCTTGTGATTTGGTTTCCTGACCATGTGCTCACTTAGGTTCTTCTTGTGATTTGGGTGCCCTGACCCTGTGCTCACTTATGTTCTTCTTGTCACTACATCTCCTGCCTCTGTGCTCACTCACGTTCTTCTTGTGATTTTATTCTCCTGACGCTGTGCTCACCAAGGTTCTTCTTGTGATTTGGTGTCCGACCATGTTCTCACTTACGTTCTTCTTGTCACTACATCTCCTTCCTCTGTGCTCATTCACGTTCTTCTTGTGATTTATTCTCCTGACTCTGTGCTCACCAAGTTCTTCATGTGATTTGGTTTCCTGTCTCTGTGCTCACTCAGGTTCTTCGTGTGATTTGATGTCCTGACCCTGAGCTTGCTCAGTTTCTTCTTGTGACTTCATCTCCTGCCTCTGTGCTCACTCAGGTTCTTCTTGTGATTTGTTCTCCTGACCCTGTGCTCGCTCCAGGTTTCTTCTGTGATTTGGTCTCCTGACATTGTGCTCACTCAGGTTCTTCTTGTGATTTCGTCTCCTGACCCTGTGCTCACTCAGGTTCTTCTTGTGATTTGGAATCCTGACTCTGTGCTCACTCAGGTTCTTCTTGTGACTTTTTCTCCTGACTCTGTGCTCAGTCAGGTTCTTCTTGTGATTTGGACTGCTGAATCTGTGCACACTCAGGTTTTTCTGCTGAATTGGACTCCTGACCCTGTTCTCACTCAGGTTCTTATTGTGATTTGGTGTCCTGACTCTTTTCTCACTCAGGTTCTTCTTGTGATTTCATTTCATGACCCTGTGCTCACTCAGTTTCTTCTTCTGATTTGGTCCCCTGACTCTGTGCTCACTCAGTTTCTTCTTCTTGTGATTTGGTCTCCTACTTTGTGCTCACTCAGGTTCTTCTTGTGATTTGGTTTCCTGACCCTGTGCTCACTCAGGTTCTACTTGTGATTTGTTGTCCTGACCCTGTGCTCACTAACGTTCTTCTTGTGATTTATTCTCCTGACTCTGTGCTCACAAAGGTTCTTCTTGTGATTTGGTTTCCTGTTTCTGTGCTCGCTCTGGTTCTTCTTGTGATTTGGAGTCCGACCCTATGCTTACTCAGGTTCTTCTAGTGACTTCATCTCCTGCCTCTGTGCTCACTCAGGTTCTTCTTGTGATTTGTTCTCCTGACCCTGTGCTCGCTCAGGTTCTTCTTGTGATTTGGTCTCCTCACCCTGTGCTCACTCAGGTTCTTCTTGTGATTTGGTGTCCTGACCCTGTGCTCACTCAGGTTCTTCTTGTGATTTGGTCTCCTGACTTTGTGCTCACTCAGGTTCTTCTTGTGATTTGGTTTCCTGACCCTGTGCTCACTCAGGTTCTTCTTGTGATTTGGTGTCCTGACCCTGTTCTCACTTACGTTCTTCTTGTCACTATATCTCCTGCCTCTGTGCTCACTCACGTTCTTCTTGTGATTTATTCTCTTGACTCTGTGCTCACCAAGGTTCTTCTTGTGATTTGGTTTCCTGTCTCTGTGCTCGCTCAGGTTCTTCTTGTGATTTGGTGTCCGACCCTATGCTTACTCAGGTTCTTCTTGTGACTTCATCTCCTGCCTCTGTGCTCACTCAGTTTCTTCTTGTGATTTTTTCTCCTGACCCTGTGCTCGCTCAGTTTCTTCTTGTGATCTGGTTTCCTGACCCTGTGCTCACTCAGGTTCTTCTTGTGATTTGGTGCCCTGACCCTGTGCTCACTTATGTTCTTCTTGTGATTTACATCTCCTGCCTCTGTGCTCACTCAGGTTTTTCTTGTGATTTATTCTCCTGACGCTGTGCTCACCAAGGTTCTTCTTGTGATTTGTGTCCTGACCATGTTCTCACTTACGTTCTTCTTGTCGCTATATCTCCTGCCTCTGTGCTCACTCACGTTCTTCTTGTGATTTATTCTCTTGACTCTGTGCTCACCATGTTCTTCTTGTGATTTGTTTTCCTGTCTCTGTGCTCACTCAGGTTCTTCTTGTGATTTGGTGTCCTGACCCTGTGCTCTCTCAGATTCTTCTTGTGACTTCATCTCCTGCCTCTGTGCTCACTCTGGTTCTTCTTGAGACTTATTCTCCTGACTCCGTGCTCGCTCAGGTTCTTCTTGTGATTTCGTCTCCTGACCTTGTGCTCACTCAGGTTCTTCTTGTGATTTTTTTGTCCTGACCCTGTGCTCACTCAGGTTCTTCTTGTGATTTGGTCTCCTGACCTGTGCTCACTCAGGTTCTTCTTGTGATTTATTCTCCTGACTCTGTGCTCATTCAGATTCTTCTTGTGATTTGGTCTACTGAATCTGTGCTCAATCAGGTTTTTCTTGTGATTTGGACTCCTGACCCTGTGCTCACTCAGGTTCTTCTTGTGATTTGGTTTCTTGTCTCTGTGCTCGCTCAGGTTCTTCTTTTGATTTGGTGTCCGACCTATGCTTACTCAGGTTCTTCTTGTGACTTCTTCTCTCTGCCTCTGTGCTCATTCAGGTTCTTCTTGTGATTTATTCTCCTGACCCTGTGCTCGCTCAGTTTCTTCTTGTGATTTGGTTTCCTGACCCTGTGCTCACTCAGGTTCTTCTTGTGATTTGGTCCCCTGACCCTGTGCTCACTCAGGTTCTTCTTGTGATTGCATCTCCTGCCTCTGTGCTCACTCATCGTTCTTCTTGTGATTTATTCTCCTGACGCTGTGCTCACCAAGGTTCTTCTTGTGATTTGGTGTCCTGACCATGTTCTCACTTACGTTCTTCTTGTCACTACATCTCCTTCCTCTGTGCTCATTCACGTTCTTTCTTGTGATTTATTCTCCTGACTCTGTGCTCACCAAGGTTCTTCATGTGATTTGGTTTCCTGTCTCTGTGCTCACTCAGGTTCTTCGTGTGATTTGATGTCCTGACCCTGAGCTTGCTCAGTTTCTTCTTGTGACTTCATCTCCTGCCTCTGTGCTCACTCAGGTTCTTCTTGTGATTTGTTCTCCTGACCCTGTGCTCGCTCAGTTCTTCTTGTGATTTGGTCTCCTGACATGTGCTCACTCAGGTCCTTCTTGTGATTTGGTTTCCTGACCCTGTGCTCACTCAGTTCTTCTTGTGATTTGGACCCCTGACTCTGTGCTCACTCAGGTTCTTCTTGTGACTTTTTCTCCTGACTCTGTGCTCACGCAGATTCTTCTTGTGATTTGGACTGCTGAATCTGTGCACACTCAGTTTTTTCTGCTGAATTGGACTCCTGACCCTATCTCACTCAGGTTCTTCTTGTGATTTGGTGTCCTGACTCTTTTCTCACTCAGTTTCTTCTTGTGATTTGGTTTCCTACCCTGTGCTCACTCAGTTTCTTCTTGTGATTTGGTCTCCTACTTTGTGCTCACTCAGGTTCTTCTTGTGATTTGGTTTCCTGACCCTGTGCTCACTCAGGTTCTACTTGTGATTTGGTGTCCTGACCCTGTGCTCACTTACGTTCTTCTTGTGATTTTATTCTCCTGCCTCAGTGCTCGCCAAGGTTCTACTTGTGATTTGGTTTCCTGTTTCTGTGCTCGCTCTGGTTCTTCTTGTGATTTGGTGTTCGACCGTTTGCTTACTCAGGTTCTTCTAGTGACTTCATCTCCTGCCTCTGCGCTCACTCAGGTACTTCTTGTGATTTGGTCTCCTGATGCTGTGCTCTCTCAGGTTTTTCTTGTGATTTGGTCTCCTGTCTCTTTGCTCAATCATGTTCTTCTTGTGATTTGTGTCCTGATCCAGTGCTCACTCAGGTTCTTTTTTGTGATTTAATCTCCTGACCCTGTGCTCACTCAGGTTCTTCTTGTGATTTGGTGTCCTGATGCTGTGCTCACTCAGGTTCTTCTTTTGATTTGGTCTCCTGACTTTGTGCTCATTCAGGTTCTTCTTGTGATTTGGTTTCCTGACCCTGTGCTCACTCAGGTTCTTCTTGTGATTTGGTGTCCTGACCATTTCTCACTTACGTTCTTCTTGTCACTACATCTCCTTCCTCTGTGCTCATTCACGTTCTTCTTGTGATTTATTCTCCTGACTCTGTGCTCACCAAGGTTCTTCATGTGATTTGGTTTCCTGTCTCTGTGCTCACTCAGGTTCTTCGTGTGATTTGATGTCCTGACCCTGAGCTTGCTCAGTTTCTTCTTGTGACTTCATCTCCTGCTCTGTGCTCACTCAGGTTCTTCTTGTGATTTGTTCTCCTGACCCTGTGCTCGCTCAGGTTCTTCTTGTGATTTGGTCTCCTGACATTGTGCTCACTCAGGTCCTTCTTGTGATTTGGTTTCCTGACCCTGTGCTCACTCAGGTTCTTCTTGTGATTTGGACGCCTGACTCTGTGCTCACTCAGTTCTTCTTGTGACTTTTCTCCTGACTCTGTGCTCACGCAGATTCTTCTTGTGATTTGGACTGCTGAATCTGTGCACACTCAGGTTTTTCTGCTGAATTGGACTCCTGACCCTATCTCACTCAGGTTCTTCTTGTGATTTGGTGTCCTGACTCTTTTCTCACTCAGGTTCTTCTTGTGATTTCATTTCCTGACCCTGTGCTCACTCAGTTCTTCTTCTGATTTGGTCCCCTGACTCTGTGCTCACTCAGTTTCTTCTTGTGATTTGGTCTCCTACTTTGTGCTCACTCAGGTTCTTCTTGTGATTTGGTTCCTGACCCTGTGCTCACTCAGGTTCTACTTGTGATTTATTGTCCTGACCCTGTGCTCACTTTACGTTCTTCCTGTGATTTATTCTCCTGACCTGTGCTCACCTAGGTTCTTCTTGTGATTTGGTGTTCGACCGTTTGCTTACTCAGGTTCTTCTAGTGACTTCATCTCCTGCCTCTGCGCTCACTCAGGTTCTTCTTGTGTTTTTTTCTCCTGACCCTGTGCTCCCTCAGGTTCTTCTTGTGATTTGTCTCCACACCCTGTGCTCACTCAGTTCTTCATGTGATTTGGTGTCCTGACCCTGTGCTCACGCAGGTTCTTCTTGTGATTTGGTCTCCTGACTTTGTGCTCACTCAGGTTCTTCTTGTGATTTGGGCTCCTGGCCCTGTGCTCACTCAGGTTCTTCTTTTGATTTTGGTCTCCTACTTTGTGCTCATTCAGGTTCTTCTTGTGATTTGCTTTCCTGACCCTGTGCTCACTCAGGTTCTTCTTGTGATTTGGTGTCCTGACCATGTTCTCACTTACGTTCTTCTTGTCACTACATCTCCCTTCCTCTGTGCTCATTCACGTTCTTCTTGTGATTTATTCTCCTGACTCTGTGCTCACCAAGGTTCTTCATGTGATTTGTTTCCTGTCTCTGTGCTCACTCAGTTCTTCGTGTGATTTGATGTCCTGACCCTGAGCTTGCTCAGTTTCTTCTTGTGACTTCACTCCTGCCTCTGTGCTCACTCAGGTTCTTCTTGTGATTTGTTCTCCTGACCCTGTGCTCGCTCAGGTTCTTCTTGTGATTTGGTCTCCTGACATTGTGCTCACTCAGGTCCTTCTTGTATTTGGTTTCCTGACCCTGTGCTCACTCAGGTTCTTCTTGTGATTTGGACCCCTGACTCTGTGCTCACTCAGTTCTTCTTGTGACTTTTTCTCCTGACTCTGTGCTCACGCAGATTCTTCTTGTGATTTGGACTGCTGAATCTGTGCACACTCAGGTTTTTCTGCTGAATTGGACTCCTGACCCTATTCTCACTCAGGTTCTTCTTGTGATTTCCTTCCTGACCCTGTGCTCACTCAGTTCTTCTTCTGATTTGGTCCCCTGACTCTGTGCTCACTCAGTTTCTTCTTCTTGTGATTTGGTCTCCTACTTTGTGCTCACTCAGGTTCTTCTTGTGATTTGGTTTCCTGACCCTGTGCTCACTCAGGTTTCTACTTGTGATTTGGTGTCCTGACCCTGTGCTCACTTACGTTCTTCTTGTGATTTATTCTCCTGACTCTGTGCTCACCTAGGTTCTTCTTGTGATTTGGTTTGCCTGATTCTGTGCTCGCTCTGGTTCTTCTTGTGATTTGGTGTTCGACCGTTTGCTTACTCAGCTCTTCTAGTGACTTCATCTCCTGCTCTGCGCTCACATCAGGTTCTTCTTGTGTTTTTTTCTCCTGACCCTGTGCTCCCTCAGGTTCTTCTTGTGATTTGGTCTCCACACCCTGTGCTCACTCAGGTTCTTCATGTGATTTGGTGTCCTGCCCTGTGCTCACGCAGGTTCTTCTTGTGATTTGTCTCCTGACTCTGTGCTCACTGAGGTTCTTCTTGTGATTTGGTCTCCTGACTCTGTGCTTAATCAGGTTCTTCTTTTGATTTGGTCTCCTGAATCTGTGCTCACTCAGGTTCTTCTTGTGATTTTGTCTACTGACCCTGTGCACACTAAGTTTCTTACTGTGATTTGGTGTCCTGACAATGTTCTCACTTACGTCTTCTTGTCACTACATCTCCTTCCTCTGTGCTCATTCACGTTCTTCTTGTGATTTATTCTCCTGACTCTGTGCTCACCAAGTTCTTCATGTGATTTGGTTTCCTGTCTCTGTGCTCACTCAGGCTCCTCTTATGATTTGGTCTCCTGACTCTGTGCTGGCTCAGGTTCTTCTTCTGAATTGGTCTCCTGACTCTGTGCTCATTCACGTTCTTCTTGTGATTTTTTCTCCTCACCCTCTTCTCACTCAGGTTCTTCTTGTGATTTGGTGTCCTGACATTGTTCTCACTCAGTTTCTTCTTATGATTTGTTTCCTGACCCTGTGCTCACCAGTTCTTCTTGTGATTTGGACCCCTGACTCTGTGCTCACTCAGGTTCTTCTTGTGACTTTTTTTCTCCTGACTCTGTGCTCACGCAGATTCTTCTGTGATTTTGACTGTCTGAATCTGTGCACACTCAGGTTTTTCTGCTGAATTGGACTCCGACCCCTGTTCTCACTCAGGTTCTTATTGTGATTTGGTGTCCTGACTCTTTTCTCACTCAGGTCTATTTGTGATTCATTTCATGACCCTGTGCTCACTCAGTTTCTTCTTCTGATTTGGTCCCCTGACTCTGTGCTCACTCAGTTTTCTTCTTGTGATTTGGACTCCTACTTTTGTGCTCACTCAGGTTCTTCTTGTGATTTGGTTTCCTGACCCTGTGCTCACTCAGGTTCTACTTGGATTTGGTGCCTGACCCTGTTGCTCACTTACGTTCTTCTTGTGATATAAATTCCTCTGACTCTGTGCTCACCAAGGTTCTTCTTGTGATTTGGTTTCCTGTTTCTGTGCTCGCTCTGGTTCTTCTTGTGATTTGGTGTCCGACCGTTTGCTTTCTCAGATTCTTCTTGTGACTTCATCTCCTGACCCTGAGCTCACTCAGGTTCATCTTATGATTTTTCCTCCTGACATTGTGCTCACTAAGCTTCTTCTTGTGATTTTTTCTCCTGAATCTGTGCTCAATCAGGATCTTCTTGTGATTTGGTCTCCTGACCCTGTGCTCACGCAGGTTCTTCTTTGTGATTTGGTCTCCTGACTTTGTGCTCACTCAGGTTCTTCTTGTGATTTGGTGTCCTGACCCTGTGCTCACTCAGGTTCTTCTTATGATTTGGTGTCCTGACCCTGTTCTCACTTACGTTCTTCTTGTCACTATATCTCCTGCCTCTGTGCAAAACTCACGTTCTTCTTGTGATTTATTCTCCTGACTCTGAGCTCACCAAGTTCTTCTTGTGATTTGGTTTCTTGTCTCTGTGCTCGCTCAGGTTCTTCTTTTGATTTGGTGTCCGACCCTATGCTTACTCAGGTTCTTCTTGTGACTTCTTCATCTCCTGCCTCTGTGCTCACTCAGTTTCTTCTTCTGATTCTTTCTCCAGTCTCTGACTCGCTCAGGTTCTTCTTGTGATTTGATCTCCTCACCTTGTGCCCTCTCACGTTCTTCTTGTGATTTGGTCTACTGACTCTGTGCTCACTCAGGTTCCTCCTTGTGATTTGGACCAATGACTCTGTGCTCACCCAGGTACTCTTGTGACTTTTTTCTCCTGACTCTGTGCTCACGCAGATTCTTCTTGTGATTTGGACTGCTGAATCTGTGCACACTCAGGTTCTTCTGTGTTTGTTCTCCTTCCCCTGTGCTCGCTTCAGGATCTTCTTGTGATTTGGAGTCTTAATCTGTGCACACTCAGGTTCTTCTTGTGATTTCGGATTCCTCAAACCTGTGCACCACTCAGATTCTTCTTGTGATTTGGTGTCCTGACCCTGTGCTCATTCAGATTCTTCTTGTGACTTCATCTACTGCCTCTGTGCTCACTCAGTTTCTTGTGATTTGGTCTCCTGACCCCACGCACACTCAGTTTCTTCTTGTCATTTCATCTCCTGCCTCTGTGCTCACCTCAGATTCTTCTTGTGTTTTGGTGTCCTGACTCTGTGCTCACTAAGTTTTTCTTGTGATTTGGTACCCCTGACTTTGTGCTCACTCAGGTTCTTCTTGTGATTTCGTTTCCTTACCCTGTGCTCTCTCAGTTCTTCTTGGTGATTTATTCTCCTCACCTGTGCTCACCAGGTTCTTCTTGTGATTTGGTTTCCTGTCCTGTACTCACTCAGGTTCCTCTTCTGATTTGGTTTCCTGTCTCTGTGCTTGCTCGGTTTTCTTCTCGTGATTTGGAGTCCCCTGACCCGGTGCTCACTCAGCTTCTTCTTGTGATTTGGGTCCCCTGACTTGTGCTCACTCAGGCTTTTCTTTTGACTTGATCTCCTGACTCTGTTCTCACTTCAGGTTCTTCTTGTGACTTGGTCTCCCTGACCCTGGTGCTCACTCAGGTTCTTCTTTGATTTGATGTCCTGACCCTGTGCTCACTAAGTTTCTTCTTGTGATTTGTTGTCTTGACCCTTTGCTCCTGATGTTCTTCTTATGACTTCGTCTCTTGCCTCTGTGCTCACTCACGTTTCTTCCTTGATTTAATTCACCTGACCCTGGGCTCGCTCAGGTTCTTCTTGTGATTTGTCTCCTGACTCAGTGCATCACTCAGGTTCTTCTGTGACTTGGTGTCCTGACCCTGTGCTCATTCAGGATCTTCTTGTGACTTCATCTCCTCCACTGTGCTCACTCTTTCTCTTCTTGTGATTATGGTGTCCTGAATCTGTGCTCTCTCAGGTTCTTATTGTGATTTTGGTGTCCTGACCCTGTGCTCGCCACCAGCTTCTTCTTGCATTTTGTCACCTGTGCTGACTCATTTCTTCTTGCGATTTGGTCCCCTGACTCTGTCTCGCATCAATTTCTTCTTGTGATTGGTGCTCCTGACTTTGTGCTCACTCAGTTTTTCTTGTGACTTTTCATCTTCTGACTCTGCGCTCACTCAGGTTCTTCTTTTGATTTGGTGTCCTGACCCTGTGCTCACTCTCAGTTTCTTCTTGTGACTTTTTTCATCTCCTGCCTTGTGCTCCACTGTCAGTTTCTCGTGTGATTGGTGTCCTGACTCTGTGCTCACTCAGGTTTCTTCTTGTGATTTCGTTCCCCTACCCTGTGCTCTCTCAGGTTCTTCTGTGATTTATTCTCCTCACCCTGTGCTCACCAGTTTCTTCTTGTGATTTGGTTTCCCTGACTCTGACTCGCTCAGGTTCCTCTTCTGATTTGGTTTCCAGACTCTGTGCTTGCTCTGTTTCTTCTCGTGATTGGTGTCCTGACCCGGTGCTCACTCAGGTTCTTCTTGTGATTGTCCCTGACTCTGTGCTCACGCTGGCTTTTCTTGTGACTTGTACTCATGACTCTGTGCTCACTCAGGTTCTTTCTTGTGACTCGGTCTCCCTGACTCTGGCTCACTCAGGTTCTTCTTGTGATTTGATTCCAAACCCTGTGCTCACACACGTTCTTCTTGTGATTTGGTGTCCTGACCCTTTGCTCACTGAGTTCTTCTTATGACTCGGCCTCTGCCTCTGTGCTCACTCACGTTCTTCTTTGATTTATTTCCCTGACTCTCTGTCTGTCAGCTCACCACGGTTACTTGTGATTTGGTTTCCTGACCTCTGTGCTCGCTCAGGTTCTCTTGTGATTTGGTGTCCGACCCTGTTGCTACTCAGGTTCTTCTTGTGACTCATCTCCTGCCTCAGTGCTCATCAGTTTCTTTTTGTGACTTATTCTCCTGACCCTGTGCTCGCTCAGGTTCCTTCTTGTGATTTGTTCTCCTGACTCTCTGCTCACTCAGGTTCTTCTTGTGATTTGGTGTCCTGACCCTGTGCTCACTCAGGATCTTCTTGTGACTTCATCTCCTGCCTCTGTGCTCACTCTTTTCTTCTTGTGATTTTTGTGTCCTGACTCTGTGCTCTCTCCGGTTCTTATTGTGATTTGGTGTCCTGACCCTGTGCTCACTCAGCTTCCTTCTTGACATTTTTGTCACCTGTGCTCACTCAGTTTTCTTCTTGCGATTTGGTCCCCTGACACTGTGCTCACTCAATTTCTTCTTGTGAATTGGGTCTCCTGACTTGTGCTCCCCGCAGGTTCTTCTTGTGATGGTTGTCCTTACCAGTGCTCATTACATACTTCTTGTGACTTCATCTCCTGACTCTGTGCTCACTCACGTTCTTCTCTTGATTTATTCTCCTAACTCTGTGCTCACTCTGGTTCTTCTAGTGATTTGGTCTCCTGACTCTGTGCTCGCACAGGTTCTTTCTTCTGTTTTGGTTTCCTGTCTCTGTGCTTGCTCTGTTTTCTTCATGTGATTTGTTCTCCTGACCCTGTGCTCACTCAGATTCTCTTGTGAATTGGACGCCTACCCTGTGCTCACTAAGTTTCTTCTTCTGATTTGGTCTCGTGACCCTGTGCTCATTCAGGTCTTCTTGTAACTTGGTCTCCCGACTCTGTGCTCACTCAGGTTCTTCTTGTGATTTGGTGTCCAGACCCTGTGCTTCCTCATATCTTCTTCTCACTTCATCTCCTACCTCTGTGCTCACTCAGTTTCTTCTTGTGATTTGGTCCCCTGACTCTGTGCTCACTCTGGTTCTTCTTGTGACTTGATCTCCTGACTCTGTGCTCCCATCAGGTTCTTCTTGTGAACTCGGTCTCCTGACTCTGTGCTCACTCAGGTTTTCTTCTGATTTGTTTGTCCTGACCATGTGCTCACTTACGTTTTTCTTGTGACTTGGTCTCCTGTGTCTGTGCTCGCTCAGGTTCTTCTTGTGATTTATTCTCCTGACTCTGCGCTCACCAAGCTTCTTCTTTTGATTTGGCTCCTGATTCTGTGCACGCTCAGGTTCGTCTTGTGATTTGGTTCCTCACCATATGCCATACTCAGTTCTTCTTGTACATCGTTCCCTGCCTCTGTGCTCACTCACGGTTCTTCTTGTGATTTGGTCTCCTGACCCTGTGCTTGCTCCAGGTTCTTCTTGTGAATTATTTACCCCTGACTCGTTGGTCTCTCATTCTTTTCCTGATTTGTGTCCTGACCCTGTGCTCACTCACTTTCCTCTTGTGACTTCATCTCCTGCCTCTGTGGCTCACTCAGGTTCTTCTTCTAATTTTATTCCTCCTGACTCCTGTGGCTCACATGGTTCTTCTTGTGATTTGGTTCCTGTCCTCTGTGCTCGCACAGGTTCTTCTTGTGATTTTGGTGCCCTGACTGTATGTTCACTCAGGTTCTTCTTGTGATTTGGTCTACTGACTCTGTGCTCACTCAGGTTCATCTTGTGATTTGGTCTCCTGACTCTGTGCTCGCTCAGATTCTTCTTGTGATTTTTGTCTCCTGAACCTGTGCTCACTCACGTTCTTCTGGTCATTTGGTCTCCTGACCCTTTGCTCACTGATGTTCTTCTTATGAACTTCTGGTCTCGTGCCGTCTGTGCTCACCCACGTTCTTCTTGATTTAATCCCCTGACTCTGCGCTCTCACCAAGGTTATTCTGTGATTTGGTTCCCTGACTCTGTGCTCCGCTCAGTTCTTCTTGGATTTTGGTGTCCGACCCTATGCTCACTCAGGTTCTTCTTGTGATTTCATCTCCTGCCTCGTGCTCACTCAGGTTCTTCTTGTGATTATTCTCCTGACCCTATGCTCACGCAGGTTCTTCTTGTGATTTGGTGTCCTGACTCTGTGCTCAATCAGGTTCTTATTGTGATTTGTCGTCCTGACTCTGTGCTCACTCAGGTTCTTCTTATGACTTCATCTCCTGCCTCTGTTTCACTCTTCTCTTCTTGTGATTTTGTGTCCTGACTCCTGCCTTCTCTACTCTCCGGTTCTTGTATGTGATTTGGTGTCCTGACCCTGTGCTCACTCAGCTTCTTTCTTGCATGTTTGCACCTGTGCTGACTCAGTTTCTTCTTGTGATTTGTCCCCTGACTCTGTGCTCACTCAATTTCTTCTTGTGATTTGGTCTCCTGACTTTGTGCTCCCTCAGGTTCTTCTTGTGACTTTATTTCCTCCTCTGCGCTCACTCAGTTCTTCTTGTGATTTGGTGTCCTGACCCTGTGCTTACTCACGTTTCTTCTTGTTACTTCATCTCCTGCCTCTGTGCTCACTCAGTTCTTCTTTGTGATTTGGTTTCCTGACTCTGGCTCACGTCAATTTTTTCTGTGATTTGCTAGCCTGACATTGTGCTCGACTCAGGTTCTTCTTGTGATTTCGTGTCCTGATCCTGTGCTATCTCAGGTTCTTCTATTGATTTATTCTCCTCACTCTGTGCTCACTCAATTTCTTCTTGTGATTTGGTTTCCGGTCTCTGAACTCGCTCAGGTTCCTCTTCTGATTTGGTTTCCTGTCTCTGTGCTTGCTCAGTTTCTTCTCTGATATGGTAGTCCTGACCCGTGCTCACTCAGCTTCTTCTTGTGATTTGGTCCCCTGACTCTGTGCTCACTCTGGCTTTTCTTGTGACTTTGATCTCATGAACTCTGTGCTCACTCAGGTTCTTCTTGTGACTCGTCTCCTGACTCTGTGCTCACTCAGGTCTTCTTGTGATTTTGATTTCCTAATCCCTGTGCTCACTTGATAGGTTCTTCTTGTGATTTGGTTCCTGACCCTGTTGCTCACTGATGTTCTTCTTATGACTTCGTCTCTTGCCTCTGAGCTCACTCACGTTCTTCTTTGATTTATTTCCCCTGACTCTGCGCTCACCCAGGTTATTCTTGTGTTTCTGTCTTCTGTGCTCGCTCAGGTTCTTCTTGTGATTTGGTTCCGACCCTGTGCTTACTCAGTTCTTCTTGTGACTTCATCTCCAGCCTCTGTGCTCTCTCAGTTTCTTCTTGTGATTTATTGTCCTGACCCTGTGCTCGCTCAGGTTCTTCTTGTGATTTGGTCTTCTGACTCTTTGCTCACTCAGGTTCTTCTTGTGATTTGTGTCCTGAACCTGTGCTCACTCAGGTTCTTCTTGTGAACTTCATCTCCTCCTCTGGTCCACTCTTTCTCTCTGTGATTTTGTGTCCTGACTCTTACACTCTCCGGTTCTTATTGTGATTTGG